>NC_054490.1:4520821-4820821 GCF_017639515.1 Carcharodon carcharias
AGGCTGTGTAGAGAACAGTCTAGCAGATCACTTTGGGTCAGTGAATGACAGGGTTACTTTGAATGCACAAATCTGAAAAGTCATTTCACCTCCCAGCCGAAAGGCTTCCTAAAGAGTGGAGGATTCTTCAGTGCTACTAGGACTCCCCAAATCGTTTGCCAGCCAATAAATTATATTTCAAGGGTACGACTATGGTAATACCCATGCTGCCCCATGACAGTGCAGCGCTCCCTCAGTACTAACCCTCTGACAGTGCAGCACTCCCTCAGTACTGACTCTCTGACAGTGCAGCACTCCCTCAGTACTGACCCTCCGACTGTGCAGCACTCCCTCAGTACTGACTCGCTGACAGTGCAGCACTCCCTCAGCACTGACCCTCTGACAGTGCAGCACTCCCCCAGTCCTGATC
Source organism: Carcharodon carcharias (assembly GCF_017639515.1). Lineage (NCBI taxonomy): Eukaryota > Metazoa > Chordata > Chondrichthyes > Lamniformes > Lamnidae > Carcharodon > Carcharodon carcharias. The sequence goes on from NC_054490.1 coordinate 4,521,231, forward strand.
CTCCGACCGTGCAGCACTCCCTCAGCACTGACCCTCTGACAGTGCGGCACTCCCTCAGTACTGTCCATCTGACGGTATAGCGCGCCCTCAGTACTGACCCTCCGACAGTGCGGCACTCCCTCAGTACTGACCCTCCGACAGTGCAGTGCTCCCTCAGTACTGACCCTCTGACAGTGCAGCATTCCCTCAGTACTGACCCTCCGACAGTGCAGCACTCCCTCAGTACTGACCCTCCAACAGTGCAGCACTCCCTCAGTACTGACCCTACAACAGTGCAGCACTCCCTCAGTACTGACCCTCCAACAGTGCAGCACTCCCTCAGTACTGAACCTCTGACAGTGCAGCACTCCCTCAGTACTGACCCTCTGACAGTGTAGCACTCCCTCAGTACTGACCCTCTGACAGTGCGGCACTCCCTCAGTACTGACCCTCTGACAGTGCAGCACTCCCTCAGTACTGACCCTCTGACAGTGTAGCACTCCCTCAGTACTGACCCTCTGACAGTGCGGCACTCCCTCAGTACTGACCCTCTGACAGTGCAGCACTCCCTCAGTACTGACCCTCTGACAGTGCGGCACTCCCTCAGTACTGACCCTCTGACAGTGCAGCACTCCATCAGTACTGACCCTCTGACAGTGTAGCACTCCCTCAGTACTGACCCTCTGACAGTGTAGCACTCCCTCAGTACTGACCCTCTGACAGTACAGCGCTCCCCCAGTCCTGATCTTCCGACCGTGCAGCACTCCCTCAGTACTGACCCTCCGAACGTGCAGCACTCCCTCAGCACTGACCGTCCGACAGTGCGGCACTCCCTCAATACTGACCCTCCGACAGTGCAGCACTCCCTCAGTACTAACCCTCCGACAGTGCAGCACTCCCTCGGGACTAAACCTCTGAGCTGTGCAGCACTCTCTCAGTGCTGATCCTCCGACAGTGCAGCACACCCTCAGTAACAAACCCTCTGACAGTGCAGCACTCCCTCAGTACTGAACCTCTGACAGTGCAGTGCTACATCAGTACTGACCCTCTGACAGTGCAGTGCTACCTCAGTGCTGACCCTCCGACAGTGCAGCACTCCCTCAGTACTGACCCTCCGACTGTGCAGCACTCCCTCAGAACTGACCCTCTGACAGTGCAGCACTTCCTCAGTACTGACCCTCTGATAACGCAACACTCCCTCAATACTGACCCTCTGCAGTCTGTCAATATTGCCACTCTGACAGTGCAGTGCTCCCTTTGTACTTCATCTATGACAGTGCAATGCTCTGTGGCATGGGAGTGTCAGCCTGGATTTTTTGGTCAAGTGATTGTAATCAAATTGAACTCAACCTTCCCCGTGAACAACAACCATGTTGTCCACTGAGCCGTGGCTGATCTGGAAGCAAGAGTTATTCACCACTGATTTGGTAGCAAGCGTACTATGCCGTCCCTCCCTTCTGCACTGTGTCACAACCCTGCATTAGGTGAAAATAGAGAATGATATAAGCAAGGTCTGTGCCTCCAGGCCTGGGAGTAGAGGCAATGAGTGGGACCTTTTTCTCCAAAGTCTTAAGTTTGGTGCCGGGTGTGGAAGTGGGAGTGATTCCCGCTGGGGGGATTAGGGGTGCAGACGGCTGATCACACTTGATCTTGAGCTAGTAAGCTCATTTCTTATTCATTCCTTTGGAGCAGGAAGCGGGGGAGCGGGAAGGAAGTCACTGTCCTCTCATGGGGTCAAAGGTCAGGGCGCCATACTTAAGGGGCACCCAGACAGCTATTCACTCACTGCAGGCCAGAAAGTCCAGATTCTACATCCACAAAAATGTTGAGGAGAAGACAGCAGCGCGTGGTCCCACGGTTCAGCAATTGCTTACTGAAGAGTGGTCCAGCAAAGGCAGGAGCTGCTGTTTCCCAGGGAAGTCTGACCAAGGCAGCCTGTGAAGATGTTGTAACAGTGATTAGCGCCTATGGGGTCCACATGAGAACCGGCCTGCAGTGTAGGTACAGGATGAATGACCTGCTACACTCTGCCAGGGTAAGTACACCGTCTACTTGCTGCGGACTGGCATGCTCAGTGAGTGGACTACAAAGTTTCCTTGAAACTTACTGACATGATAAAGATGTCAGGGAATATGGGTTTATGAAGTTTGAGTGGCGATTGGTGGGCAGTAACACGATCATCCCTCATTAATGACCATCTCCAACAAGAGATTCCATCTCCCCTTGACATTCAATGGCATTACCATGGCTGAATCCCCCACTATCAACATCCTGGGGGTTACCATTGACCAGAAACTGAACTGGACTATCCATATAAATACTGTGGCTACAAGAGCAGGTCAGAGGCTGGGAATCCTGCGGTGAGTAACTCACCTCCTGACTCCCCAAAGCCTGTCCACCATCTACAAGGCACAAGTCAGGAGTGTGAAGGAATACTTTCCATTTCCCTGGATGAATGCAGATCCAACAACACTGAAGAAGCTCGACACCATCCAGAACAAAGCAGCCCCACTTGATTGGCTCCCCATCCACAAACATTCACTCCCTCCACCACTGACGTACAGTAACAGCAGTGTGTGTACCATCTACAAGATACACTGCAGGAATTCACCAAGGCTCCTTCAATAGCACCTTCGAAATCCATGACTCCTACCATCTAGATGGACAAAAGCAGCAGACACATGGGAACTCCACCACCTGGAACTTTCTCGCCGAGCCACACACCATCCTGACCTGGAAATATATCAGTTCCTTCACTGTCGCTGGGTCAAAATTCTGGAACAACTCTCTAACAGCACTGTGCGTGTGACTACACCACGTGGACTGCAGCGGTTAAAGAAGGCAGCTTGCCACCATCTTCTCAGGGGCAATTAGGGATGGGCAATAAATGCTGGCTCAGCCAGTGAAGCCCACATTCTGTGAAAGGATAAAAAAAATCTGCATGCAGCAGCGATATCAAGGGGTCAGATGGTATTCTCATACTGTGGACCCATCTATGGCTCTGCTTGAAAGAGCTCTCTGCCATTTTGCCTCTGCTTTGGCAGCTTGCCTGGCAACTTTAGATTTGATATTGCTTCTAAGCTGCTATGCACATGGACGTTGTGAGGGCATGCACAAAATCACAATTCTACTTAGAGATGCATGAGGTCGTCAGTGCTGTGCAGGTTTTAATGTGCGCATTTAGCGTCAAAGCTCTGCATTTTAGTAGTTTGCCACCTGCAAAGGATCAAACCAACAGGACAGAAAACCAAAAAGTTAAACAAATGTGTCAGCAGCTTACTCTGCCTGGAATCTGGTAGCTATCAGATTGGCACAAACACATCTGCCATGTCGTACCCCTGCTATGGCCTCTGCACCTGGCTTGGTGACATCTGGCCCTCGTCAGCTCCATCCCCTTCAACACCCTCCTTGTCAGAGGAGACATCTCCCTCCTCCACAACTCTCTCAGGTGAGACATCCCCCCTTTGAATCACCAGGTTGTGCAGAGCACAGCAGACAATGATGACCCGGGGCAGACTCCGTGGTGAGTACTGCAGAGCCCCACCTGAGTGGTCCAAACATCTGGATATCATCTTTATCAGACCTACTGTATCCGCCCAATCAGGACCTGGTGGAGGCATGTGCATCATTGTTGTTCTTCTCAGCAGCCGTCTGGACGGTGAACTGGCGACATCATCGAGGTCTTCTGGGGGTTATCCCTTGTCCCTCAGGATCCAACCCTGTAACCTCCGAGATTCTTCAAAAGCCTGTGGCTTAGAATGTAGGCATCGTGAGAGCTCCCTGGGAACCAAGCACAAACATGTAGGGTTTGCCTTCTGCGATCACATATGAGCTGCACGTTCAAAGAGATTTTTTTGTTTGACAGGCTGTTGCTCTCAAGGCCACACCCTGCAGTTGGCAGGAAAGCTGAGATTGCTGCAAATCCCAACGCTCTTGCAGCCTAGCTTTTGGAATCCAGGCAGAATTGTACAAATTGGTGTGCTCTCCTGAATGGAGCATCTATGACTTCTTGTATGCACTTGTGTGTCCGCTGACAGGGAGATGCCGCACAAGTTCCTAGTGGAAAGATCCACTGGCAAAGAAGTTGAAGGCGGCAGTGACCCTCAATGCGACCAGCATGGGATTCCCTCTAAGCCTCTGTGGCCATCGCTCATCCTGGAGAAGCTAGCAGATGTGAGCAACCACATCCTAGGACAAATGAAGGTGCCTCCTGCATTGCGTCTCACTCATTTCTCGCTAAGAGGACTGCCTGCAATACACCCCATGATTGGACCAAAGGTTACTGTTGCAATGGACCTTATTTGCCAGCATTTTGACCTTGAGGTTCACTTCCTCTTGCTGCTCAGGCCATTGCTCCCCTTGGTCCTGTGCCAACCTGTGAAAGGCCCTCCTTCTCATACGGATGAGAGCCAGTACAAGCAGGGTTGCCTGCAGCCTTCACTATTGACACCTCAGTGGATCTGTGAAGGCACTGAAGTAATAAATTCAGTCAGCATATCCTTTACAGGTTTCCATCCATCTCAAAGCCAGTGGGCCAGGGCTAAGCCCTTCACCTGGCCTGGTCTAGACATGGCATCCCCACCCCACCCTACTCCTTCCAAGGGCCAGGGGTGGGTGTTCCTCCCGTTCATACCCAATTGTGCATGGAGACATTGGCCGGGGTGATGAGAGCCACATGCGAACCCTCCCTCCAGCTTGCCTCCAATACCCTCACGGCTCAAAAGAGAGACCATTGCCGTTGTATCATAGAAAGACTTACCACATGAGCCCTTGTTAACCATGACCATTTACGAGGATTGATGTTCGGAGTTGGGAGTTTATTACCATCCACACCCATGCCCCTTGGAGGCATTGGCCTCTCTGCTTCCTTTTATCTCTGTCTCTAATAGCAACAGATGGCAAATCACATAGAATAAACGGCAGCTCCACACCTTGATGGATTCTCGCTGGAAATTACCCATTAGACATGGAGAATGCTGAGTTATTTCCATTGGAACTTTGAGAGGAGAGCTCAGCTGAGCCTGGTTCTTCATGGAGTGAACTAATAATTAATAAGATGCCCTTTACTCGGTCCAAAAGACAAGCCATTAACCCTCCACCCATTCTGAGAATCTCCTATATCGATTACTTGTGAGGTTTTAGCAACTCTGCAACAACTTTTAGATATTAAAGATGGTGTATCTGAGGTTTGGCAGTGTTTCCAACACATTCTACCATACCCCCGTTACCCACCAAGTTCCCCCATCTTCCACCCCCAATCACACCCATCTCATTCCTCTCCCTCCTGTAAACATTCAGCCTCCTCCCCCACCACCACCGTTACCCTGGACCCAATTATCGTTTATGTTGCCATTCCTGCTCTCTCGTGCTCCCTTCATTCTCAATGTGCCCCATGCTCCTCTGGATCATGGCCCCTCCCGTTCTTGAGACCAGCTGTACCCTGACTTTCTGACACCTCCTCCATGAGACCATCCTCTACCCCACCATAAGCCTAGTACTTCTACCTGACCAGATACAAGTCGCTCCTCTGAATGTGCCTTCGGAGTCCCAGTACCCTCCTTCAAACCCCTAGGACCAAATTGAAGAGCTCACGGACCATGCCTTTTAGAGACATCTGTGATGCTCACTACCCAGAGAGGCCCTTCACCGCCCTACAATGGGACCAAGAGATGCGTACATCCTTACCTTTCTAACATGCCCAGGACAGTCTGGCTTCCTTCCCAGGACAGCTTCCTAGACATGCCCCGGACAGTCTGTCTTCCTTCCTACAACACCCTCTCACCCTTACCACTGGTCCTCCCTCCCTTATCCTGCCTCCGCTCCCCTCTTCCTCTCAATCCTGTTGGCCCCGCTTCCCATGGTCAGCCTTGGTGCGGATTTTGCTGCTGGCAACCAATATGAGTGAAGTTATGAGCGATCCTCAAGGAAGTGAAAGGAGCGTCTAATGACCTGAGATTCATGGAAGAAGTGAAGCTCGTCAGGTGCACAGTGCTTATATACAGTCGTAACACTGAACATTCTAAATTCTCACTGGCAGGGAGCTTAACTTGGAGGGGGAACTCAATTCCAGCAAGGTGGCCTTTTAATGAGCATACATGAGATGCTAATGTATGCAAAAAGGCTTCCTGACATTGTGTGTCGGGAAGCTTGACCCACCTTTAACCCATCTTCAAATTCTGACCGTTCACACCAATGTTGGGAAGCATATTTTTGGCTTCCTGCCATACTAAGTTCACCTGCCCACCACACTTCCCACCGCTGGCAGGACTGGAAGACTCCGTCCAATATACTGTTAAATTAAATACTTACACTGACCGGCTTTTTGGAATAAATCAAATGAATTAGCAAGGATCCCGCTACCACGTACTGAAAGAGAGACACAAATACTTGTTAACTGGCATGATTGCAGTCACCAAAAGCAATTCCAGCATCCTGCGTCATAGAGCACAAAGACTTATAACTACACATTGAGGTCTGTAGCAAAATACTGATCTAACCTAGAGAGAGATACAACATAAAGAGATACCAATCTAATCAAGAGAGAGATCATAGAGAGATACCAATCTAATCAAGAGAGAGATCATAGAGAGATACCAATCTAATCAAGAGAGAGATCATAGAGAGATACCAATCTAATCAAGAGAGAGATCATAGAGAGCTACCAATCTAATCAAGAGAGAGATCATAGAGAGATACCAATCTAATCAAGAGAGGGGGACCATAGAAACACACCAATCTAATCGAGGAAGGGAAACGCTATAGAGATATAATGATCTAATCTACAGAGAGACACCAGAGAGAGATACCGATCCAAACCAGGAAGCAATTACACCATAGGCACATGCTGATCCAAACCAGAAAGAAACCACAGAGAGATACTGACTTAATCTAGATAGAGAGACACTATAGGGAGATAGCAAACTAATCTAGAGATAGACATTGTGAGGAGATCCTGATCAAATCTAGAGACAGACGCCATAGGGAGACTGTGATCTAATCCAGAAAAAGACATTGCGATATATTGATCTAATCTAGAGAAAGACACCACAGAGAGATAGTGATCTAATCCAGAGAAAGACACCAGAGGGAGACATTGATCTAATCCAGAGAAAGATACTAGAGGGAGATGGTGATCTAATCTAGAGAAAGAAATTGGGATATACTGATCTAATCTAGAGAAAGACACTAGAGGGAGATAGTAATCTAATCTAGAGAAAGACACCAGAGGGAGATAGTGATCTAATCTAGAGATAGAAATTGGGATATACTGATCTAATCTAGAGGAAGACACCAGAGGGAGATAGTGATCAAATCTAGAGAAAGACACGAGAGGGAGATAGTGATCTAATCTAGAGAAAGACAACATAGACAGATACTGATCTAAACTAGAGATAGACAACATAGAGAGATACCGGTTAATTCTAGAGAGTGAGAGGCATCGGGGGAGAGTGTGATCTAATCTAGAGAAAGACATCAGAGAGAGATAGTGATCAAAATCAGGGAAAGACATCAGAGGGAGATAGTGATCTAATCTAGAGAAAGACACCGTACATAGACAGTGATCTAATCTAGAGAAAGACCCCAGAGAGACATAGTGATCTAATCTAGAGAAAGACACCATAGGGAGATAGTGATCTAAATGAGAGAGGGACACCAGAGGGAGATAGTGATCTAATCTAGCCAGCGAGAGGCACAATAGAGAGATACTGATCAAATCCAGCGATAGGCACTACGAGGAGATGCTGATCAAATCTAGAGACAGACATATTAAGGAAGTTAGTGATCTAATCTAGAGAAAGACACCAGAGGGAGATGGTGATCAAATCTAGAGAAAGGCAACATGGAGAGCTAGTGATCTAATCTAGAGAAAGACACCAGAGGGAGATAGTAATCTAATCTAGAGAAAGGCACCAGGGGGAGATAGTGATCTAATCTAGAGAAGCGCACCATAGGGAGATAGGGATCTATTCTACAGAAAGACACCTTAAGGAGATAGTGACCTATTCTAGAGAAAGACACCAGAGGGGGATAGTGATCAAATCTAGAGAAATGCTCCAGAGGGTGATAGTGATCTAATCTAGAGAAAGTCACCAGAGGGAGATAGTGATATAATCTAGAGAAAGACATTGGGTTATAATTGATCGGATCTAGAGAAAGACAAAACAGGGAGATAGTGATCTCATCTAGAGAAAGACTCCAGAGGGAGATAGTGATCTAATTTAGACAAAGACACCAGTGGGAGAGAGTGATCTAATCTAGAGAAAGGCACCAGCAAGAGACAGTGATCTAATCTAGAGAAAGGCACCAGAGGGAGATAGTGATCTAAGCAAGAGAAAGACACCAAAGGAAGCTAGTGATCTAATGTAGTGAAATACAGCGGAATGAGTCAGTGAATTAATCTAGACAAAGACACCAGAGTAATTTAGTGATCTAATCTAGATAAACATACCATAGGCAGAGAGTGATATATTCTAAAGACACCATAGTGTGAGAGTGACCTAATCTAGAGAAAGACACCAGAGGGAAATAGTGATCTAATCTGGAGAAAGACACCAGCAGGAGACAGTGATCCAATCTGGAGAAAGACAGTATAGGGAGCTACTGATTAATTCTAGAGAGTGAGTGGCACCAGAGGGATGTGCAGATCTAATCTAGAGAAAGACACAAGAGGGAGATAGTGATCAAATCTAGAGAAAGACACCAGAAGAAGATAGTGATCCAATCTAGAGGAAGACAGCACAGGGAGATACTGATCTAACCTAGAGAAAGACAACATAGAGACATATTGATCTAAACTAGAGATAGACAACAGAAAGAGATACTGGTTAATTCTAGATAGTGACCGGCATCAGAGGGAGAGAGTGATCTAATCTAGAGAAAGACACCAGAGAGAGATAGTGATCAAAACCAGGGAAAGACATCAGAGGGCGATAGTGATCTAATCTAGAGAAAGACACCATACATAGACAGTGATCTAATCTAGAGAAAGACACCAGAGGGACATAGTGATCTAATCTAGAGAAAGACACCAGAGGGAGATAGTGATCTAATCTGGAGAAAGACACCATAGGGAGATACAGATCTAACCTCGAGAAAGACACCATAGAGAGATACAGATCTAAGCTAGAGATAGACAACATAGACAGATACTGATTAACTCTAGAGAGTGAAAGGCACCAGAGGGCGATTGTGATCTAATCTAGAGAAAGACAGCAGAAGGAGTCAGTGATCTAATCTAGACAAAGACAGCAGTGTAAATTAGTGATCTAATCTAGATAAAACCACCATAGGGAGAGAGTGATCTATTCTAAAGACCCCATAGTGTGAAAGTGACCTAATCTAGAGAAATACTCCAGAGGGAAATAGTGATCTAATCTAGAGAAAGACACCAGCAGGAGACAGTGATCCATTCTGGAGAAAGACAGCATAGGGCGCTACTGACTAATTCTGGAGTGTGAGTGGCACCAGAGGGATATACAGATCTAATCTAGAGAAAGACACCAGAGGGAGATAGTGATCAAATCTAGAGAAAGACACCAGAGGGAGATAGTGATCAAAACTAGAGAAAGACACCAGTGGGAGATAGTGATCAAATCTAGAGAAAGACACCAGAGGGAGATAGTGATTCAATCTAGAGAAAGACAGCACAGGGAGATACTGATCAAACCTAGAGAAAGACAACAAAGACAGATACTGATCTAAACTAGAGATAGACAACATAGAGAGATACCGGTTAATTCTAGAGAGTGAGAGGCGTCGGGGGAGAGTATGATCTAATCTAGAAAAAGACACCAGAGAGACATTGTGATCTAATCTAGAGAAAGACACCATAGGGAGATACTGATCTAACCTAGAGAAAGACACCATAGAGAGATACTGATCTAAGCTAGACAAAGGCAACATAGAGATATATTGATGAATTCTAGAGAGTGAGAGGCACCAGAGGGAGATTGTGATCTAATCTAGAGAAAGACAGCAGAAGGAGTCAGTGATCTAATCTAGACAGACACCAGAGTAAGTTAGTGATCTAATCTGGATAAAAACACCATAGGGAGAGAGTGATCTATACTAAAGACACTATAGTGTGAGAGTGACCTAATCTAGAGAAAGACACCAGAGGGAAATAGTGATCTAATCTAGAGAAAGACACCAGCAGGAGACAGTGATCCGATCTGGCGAAAGACAGCATAGGGAGCTACTGAATAATTCTAGAGAGTGAGTGGCACCAGAGGGATATATATATATCTAATCTAGAGAAAGACACCAGAGGGAGATAGTGATCAAATCTAGAGAAAGACACCAGAGGGAGATAGTGATCAAATCTAGAGAGAAACACCATACATAGACAGTGATCTAATCTAGAGAAAGAAACCAGAAAGACATAGTGATCTAATCCAGAGAAAGACACCAGAGGGAGATAGCGATCTAGAGAAAGACAGCACAGGGAGATACTGATCTAACCTAGAGAAAGACAACATAGAGAGATACTGATCGAAACAAGAGATAGACAACATAGAGAGATACTGGTTAATTCTAGAGAGTGAGAGGCATTAGAGGGAGAGTGTGATCTAATCTAGAGAATGACACCAGAGAGAGATAGTGATCAAAACCAAGGAAAGACTTCAGAGGGAGATAGTGATCTAATCTAGAGAAAGACACCATACATAGACAGTGATCTAATCTAGAGAAAGACACCAGAGAGACATAGTGATCTAATCTAGAGAAAGACACCAGAGGGAGATAGCGATCTAGAGAAAGACAGCACAGGGAGATACTGATCTAACCTAGAGAAAGGCAACATAGAGAGATACTGATCGAAACAAGAGATAGACAACATAGAGAGATACTGGTTAATTCTAGAGAGTGAGAAGCATTAGAGGGAGAGTGTGATCTAATCTAGAGAAAGACACCAGAGAGAGATAGTGATCAAAACCAAGGAAAGACTTCAGAGGGAGATAGTGATCTAATCTAGAGAAAGACACCATACATAGACAGTGATCTAATCTAGAGAAAGACACCAGAGAGACATAGTGATCTAATCTAGAGAAAGACACCAGAAGGAGATAGTGATCTAATCCAGAGAAAGACACCATAGGGAGATACTGATCTAACCTAGAGAAAGCCACCATAGAGAGATACTGATCTAAGCTCGACAAAGACAACATAGAGAGATACTGATTAATTCTAGAGAGTGAGAGACACCAGAGGGAGATAGTGATCTAATCTAGAGAAAGACACCACAGGGAGATAGTGATATAATCTAGAGAAAGACATTGGAATATACTGATCGAATCCACAGAAAGACAACATAGGCAGATAATGAAGTATTCTAGAGCACACACCATAGGGTAATAGATATCTAATCTAGGGGAAAATAAAAGAGGGAAATAGTGATCCAATCTAAAGAAAGACACCATAGGGAGATACTGATCTAATCTAGAGAAAGAAACCATTGAGAGATACTGATCTAAGCTAGAGATAGAAATCATAGTGAGATATTGATTAATTCAAGTGAGTGAGAGGCACCAGAGGGAGACAGTGATCTAATCTAGAGAAAGACACCAGAGGGAGATGGTGATCAAATCTACAGAAAGGCACCATCGAGAGGTAGTGATCTAATCTAGAGAAAAACACAAAAGGGAGATAGTGATCTAATCTAGAGAAAGGCACCAGAGGGAGATAGTGATCTACTTTAGAGAAAGACAACACAAGGAGATAGTGACCAATTCTAGAGAAAGACACCAGAGAGAGATAGTGATCAAAACAAGAGAAAGAGACCAGAGGGAGATAGTGATCTAATCTAGACAGCGAGAGACACCATAGAGAGATACAGAATAAATCTAAAGATAGGCACTGCGCGGAGGTGCTGATCAAATCTAGAACAGACACCTTAGGGAAATAGTGATCTAATCAAGAGGAAGACACCATAGAGAGATAGTGATCTAATCTAGAGAAAGACACCATCAAGAGGTACTTATCTAAACTCGAGATAGACAATATATTGAGATACTGATTAATTCAAGCAAGTGAGACGCACCAGAGGGAGAAAGTGATCTAATCTAGAGAAAGACTCCAGAGGGAGATGGTGATCAAATCTAAAGAAAGGCACCAAAGAGAGATAGTGATCTAATATAGAGAAAGACACCAAAGGGAGATAGTGATCTATCCAAGAGAAAGACACCAGAGTGAGATAGTGATCTATTCTAGAGAAACGCACCATAGGGAGATAGTGATCGAATCTAGACAGCGAGAGGCACCATAGAGAGATACTGATCAAATCTAGAGATAGGCACTACGAGGAGATGCTGATCAAATCTAGAGACAGACAGCTCAAGGAGATAGTGATCTAATCTAGAGAAATACACCATAGAGAGATACTGATCTAATCTAGAGATGGACAACATAGTGAGATACTGATTAATTCAAGCGTGTGAGAGGCACCAGAGGCAGATGCTGATCAAATCTAGAGAAAGACACCAGAAGGAGAGAGTGATCTAATCTAGAGAAGGGCACCAGAGGGAGATAGTGATCTAATCTAGAGAAAGGCGCCAGAAGGAGATAGAGATCTAATCTAGAGAATGACACCATAGGGAGATACTGATCTAACCTAGAGAAAGACACCATAGAGAGATACTGATCTAAGCTAGAGATAGACAAAATAGAGAGATACTGATTAATTCTAGAGTGAGAGGCAACTGAGGGAGCTAGTGATCTAATCTAGAGCAAGACACCACAGCGAGATAGTCATCTAACCTAGAGAAAGACACCAGAGGGACATAGTGATCTAATCTAGAGAAAGACATTGGGATATACGGATCTAACCTAGAAGAAGACTCCATAGGGATACAGGGATCTAATCTAGAAAAAGACAACAGAGAGAGATAGTGATCTAATCTAGAGAAAGACAGCAGATGGAGAGAGTTATCTAAACTAGATAAAGACATCACAGAGTGATAGTGATCTAAACAAGAGAGAGACACCAGAGGGAGATAGTGATCTAATCTAGACAGCAAGAGACACCATAGAGAGATACTGATCAAATCTAGAGATAGGCACTACGAGGAGATGCTGATCAAATCTAGAGACGGACACCTTAAGGAGATAGTGATCTAATCTAGAGAAAGACACCATAGAGAGATACTGATCTAATCTAGAGAAATACACTATCGAGAGATACTGATATAAGCTACAGATGGACAACATAGTGAGATACTGATTAATTCAAACGAGTGAGAGGCATCAGTGGGAGATAGTGATCTAATCTTGAGAAAGGCTCCAGAGGGTGATAGTGATCTAATCTAGAGAAAGTCACCAGAGGGAGATAGTGATATAATCTAGAGAAGGACACCAGAGGGAAAAAGTGAACTAATCCAGAGACATTAGGACATATTGATCGGATCTAGAGAAAGACAAAACAGGGAGATAGTGATCTCATCTAGACAAAGACACCAGAGGGAGATGGTGATCAAATCTAGACAAAGGCACCATAGAGAGGTAGCGATCTAATCTAGAGAAAGACACCAAAGGGAGAGAGTGATCTAATCTAGAGAAAGGCAGCAGAAGGAGATAGCGATCGAATCTAGAGAAACACACCATAGGGAGATAGTGACCTATTCTGGAGAAAGACACCACAGGGAGATAGTGATCTATTCTGGAGAAAGAGACCAGAGGGAGATGGTGATCAAATCTAGAGAAATGCTCCAGAGGGTGATAGTAGTCTAATCTACAGAAAGACACCAGAGGGAGAGAGTGATCGAATCTAGAGAAAGACACCAGAGGGAGACAGTGATATAATCTAGAGAATGACATTGGGAATTATTGATCGAATGTAGAGAAAGCCAACACAGGGCGATAGTGATCTAATCTAGAGAAAGACACCAGTGGGAGATAGTGATCTAATCTAGACAAAAACACCAGAGGGAGAGAGTGATCTAATCAAGAGAAAGACACCAGCAGGAGACAGTGATCTAATCTAAAGAAAGGCACCCGAGAGAGATAGTGATCTAATTTAGAGAAAGACACCATAGAGAGGTAGTGACCTTATCTAGAGAAAGACACCAAAGGGAGATAGTGATCTAATCTAGAGAAAGGCGCCAGAAGGAGATAGTGATCTAATCTAGAGAAAGACACCATAGGGAGATACTGATCTAACCTAGAGAAAGACACCATAGAGAAATACTGAACTAAGCTAGAGATAGACAAAATAGAGAGATACTGATTAATTCTAGAGAGTGAGAGGCAACTGAGGGAGATAGTGATCTAATCTAGAGCAAGCCACCACAGCGAGATAGTCATCTAAACTAGAGAAAGACACCAGAGGGACATATTGATCTAATCTAGAGAAAGACATTGGGATATACGGATCTAACCTAGAAGAAGACTCCATAGGGATACAGTGATCTAATCTAGAGAAAGACAACAGAGAGAGATAGTTATCTAAACTAGATAAAGACATCACAGAGTGATAGTGATCTAAATGACAGAGAGACACCAGAGGGAGATAGTGATCTAATCTAGACAGCAAGAGACACCATAGGGAGATACTGATCAAATCTAGAGATAGGCACTACGAAGAGATGCTGATCAAATCTAGAGACGGACACCTGAAGGAGATAGTGATCTAATCTAGAGAAAGACACCATAGAGAGATACTGATCTAATCTAGAGAAATACGCTATCGAGAGATATTGATATAAGCTAGAGATGGACAACATAGTGAGATACTGATTAATTCAAGCGAGTGAGAGGCACCAGTGGGAGATAGTGATCTAGTCTAGAGAAAGGCTCCAGAGGGTGATAGTGATCTAATCTAGAGAAAGTCACCAGAGGGAGATAGTGATATAATCTAGAGAAAGACATTGGGACATATTGATCAGATCTAGAGAAAGACAAAACAGGGAGATAGTGATCTCATCTAGAGAATGACTCCAGAGGGAGATAGTGATCTCATCTAGACAAAGACACCAGTGGGAGGGAGTGATCTAATCTAGACAAAGACACCAGCAGGAGACAGTGATCTAATCCAGAGAATGGGACCAGAGGGAGATAGTGATCTAAGCAAGAGAAAGATACCAAAGGAAGCTAGTGATCTAATCTAGAGAAAGACAACAGAGAGAGATAGTTATCTAATCTAGAGAAAGACAGTGGAGGGAGAGAGTTATCTAATCTAGTTAAAGACACCACAGGGAGATAGTGATCTAAACGAGAGACAGACACCAGAGGGAGATAGTGATCTAATCTAGACAGCGAGAGGCACCATAGAGAGATACTGATCAAATCTAGAGATAGGCACGACGAGGAGATGCTGATCAAATCTAGAGACAGACACGTTAAGGCGATAGTGATCTAATCTAGAGAAAGACACCATAGGGAGATACTGATCTAATCAAGAGAAATACACCATCGAGAGATACTGATCTAAGCTAGAGATGGACAACATAGTGAGGCACTGATTAATTCAAGCGACTGAGAGGCACCAGTGGGAGATAGTGATCTAATCTAAAGAAAGGCTCCAGAGGGAGATGGTGATCAAATCTAGACAAAGGCACCATAGAGAGGTAGTGATCTAATCTAGAGAAAGATACCAAAGGGAGAGAGTGATCTAATCTAGAGAAAGGCAGCAGAAGGAGATAGCGATCGAATCTAGAGAAATGCACCATAGGGCGATAGTGACCAATTCTGGAGAAAGACACCACAGGGAGATAGTGATCAATTCTGGAGAAAGACACCAGAGGGAGATGGTGATCAAAGCTAGAGAAATGCTCCAGAGGGTGATAGTGATCTCATCTAGAGAAAGACACCATAGAGAGATACTGATCTAAACTAGAGAAAGACATCATTGAGAGATACTGATATAAGCTAAAGATAGAAAACATAGTGAGATACTGATGAATTCAAGCGAGTGAGAGGCACCAGAGAGAGATAGTGATCTAATCTAGAGTAAGACATTGGGATATACTGACCTACCCTAGAAAAAGACACCATAGGGATATAGTGATCTAATCTAGAGAAAGACATCATAGGGAGATAGTGAACTAATCTAGAGAAAGACAGCAGAGCGAGTTATCTAATCTAGAGAAAGACACCACAGGGAGATAGTGATCCAAATGAGATACAGACACCAGAGGGAGATAGGGATCTAATCTAGACAGCAAGAGACACCATAGAGAGACACTGATCAAATCCAGAGATAGGTACTACGAGGAGATGCTGATCAAATCTAGAGACAGACAGCTTAGGGAGATAGTGATCTAACCTAGATAAAGTCACCAGAGGGAGATAGTGATCTAATCTAGAGCAGGACACCAGAGAGAGATAGTGATCCAAGCTAGAGAAAGACACCAGAGGGAGATTGTGATCTAATCTAGAGAAAGACACTAGAGGGAGATAGTGATCTAATCTAGAGAAAGACACCAAAGGGAGATAGTAATCTAATCTAGAGAAAGCCACCAGTAGGAGATACTGATCTAATCTTAAGAAACGCACCATGGGGAGATATTGATCTATTCTAGAGAAAGACACCACAGGTAGATAGTGACATATTCTAGAGAAAGACACCAAAGGGAGATAGTGATCAAAGCTAGAGAAAGGCTCCAGAGGGTGACAGTGATCTAATCTACAGAAAGACACCATAGAGAGATACTGATCAAAGCTAGAGAGGGACACCACAGACAGATAATGATCTAAGCTAGAGATACACAACATAGTGAGAAACTGATTTATTCAAGCGAGTGATAGGCACCAGAGGGAGATAGTGATCTAATCTAGAGAAAGACACCAGATAGAGAAGGTGATCAAATCTTGAGAAACACACTAGAGGGAGACAGTGATCTAATCTAGAAAGCAAGAGACACCATAGAGAGATAGTAATCAAATCCTGACAAAGGCACTACGAGGAGATGCTGATCAAATCTAAAGACAGACACCAAAGGGAGACTGTGACCTAATCTAGAGAAAGACACCAGAGCGAGCTAGTGATCTAATATAGAGAAAGGCACCATAGGGAGATACTGATCTAATCTGGAGAAAGACACCGTAGAGAGATACTGATCTAATCGAGAGAAAGGGACCATAGATAGTGATCTAATCTAGAGAACGACACCAAAGGAAGATAGTGATCTAATCTAGAGAAAGGCACCAGAGGGAAATAGTGATCTAACCTAGAGAAAGACATTGGGATATATTGATCTAACCTGGAAAAAGACACCATAGGGATATAGTGATCTAATCTAGAGAAAGACATCATAGGGAGATAATGATCTAACCTAGAGAAAGACAGCCGAGGGAGAGATTTATCTAATCTAGAGAAAGACACCACAGGGAAATAGTGATCCAAATGAGATACAGACACCAGAGGGAGATAGTGATCTAATCTAGACAGCGAGAGACACCATAGAGAGATACTGATCAAATCCAGAGATAGGCACTACGAGGAGTTGCTGATCAAATCTAGAGACAGACACCTTAGGGAAATAGTGATTTAATCTAGAGAAAGACACCAGAGGGAGATACTGATCTAATCTAGAGAAGGACACCATCGAGCGATACTGATCTAAGCTAGAGATAGACAACATAGTGAGATAGTGATTAAATCAAGCGAGTGAGAGGCACCAGAGGGAGATAGTGATCAATTCTAGAGAAAGACACCAGAGGGAGATGGTGATCAAATCTAGAGAAAGATACCATAGAGAGGTAGTGATCTAATCTAGAGAAAGACTCCAAAAGGTGATAGTTATCTAAACTAGAGAAAGGCACCAGGGGGAGATAGTGATCTATTCTAGGGAAAGACACCACAGGGAGATAGTGACCTTTTCTAGAGAAAGACAGCAGAGGGAGATAGTGAGCAAATCTAGAGAAAGACTCCAGAGGGTGATAGTGATCTAATCTAGAGAAAGACTCCAGAGGGTGATAGTGATCTAATCTAGAGAAAGACACCATAGGGAGATACTGATAAAATCTAGAGAAAGACACCAGCAGGAGACAGTGATCTAATCTAGAGAATGGGACCACAGAGAGATACTGATCTAATCGAGAGAAAGGGACCATAGAGAGATACTGATCTAATCTAGAGAAAGACACCAAAGCAAGATAGTGATCTAATCTACAGAAAGACACCAGAAGAAGACAGTGATCTAATCTAGAGAAAGGCACCAGAGGGAAATAGTGATCTAACCTAGAGAAAGACATTGGGATATATTGATCTAACCTGGAAAAAGACACCATAGGGATATAGTGATCTAATCTAGAGAAAGACATCATAGGGAGATAATGATCTAATCTGGAGAAAGACAGCAGAGGGAGAGAGTTATCTAATCTAGAGAAGGACACCACAGGGAGATAGTGATCCAAATGAGATACAGACACCAGAGGGAGATAGTGATCTAATCTAGACAGCGAGAGACACCATAGAGAGATACTGATCAAATCCAGAGATAGGCACTACGAGGAGGTGCTGATCAAATCTAGAGACAGACACCTTAGGGAAATAGTGATTTCATCTAGAGAAAGACACCAGAGGGAGATACTGATCTAATCTAGAGAAGGACACCATCGAGCGATACTGATATAAGCTAGAGATAGACAACATAGTGAGATACTGATTAAATCAAGCGAGTGAGAGGCACCAGAGGGAGATAGTGATCAAATCTAGAGAAAGACACCAGAGGGAGACGGTGATCAAATCTAGAGTAGATACCATAGAGAGGTAGTGATCTAATCTAGAGAAAGACTCCAAAAGGTGATAGTGATCTAATCTAGAGAAAGGCACCAGAGGGAGATAGTGATCCATTCTAGGGAAAGACACCACAGGGAGATGATGACCTTTTCTAGAGAAAGATAGCAGAGGGAGATAGTGAGCAAATCTAGAGAAAGACTCCAGAGGGTGATAGTGATCTAATCTAGAGAAAGACACCATAGGGAGATACTGATAAAATCTAGAGAAAGACACCATAGACAGATATTGATCAAAGCTAGAGATAGACAACAGTGAGATACTGATTAATTCAAGCGAGTGAGAGGCACCAGAGGGAGATAGTGATCTAATCTGGAGAAAGACACCTGAGGGAGATGGTGATCAAATCTAGAGAAAGGCACCAGATGGAGATAGTGATCTAATCTAGAGACAGACGCCATAGGGAGATATTGACCTATTCGAGTGAAAGACACCAGAGGGAGATAGCGATCAAATCTAGAGAAAGGCACCAGAGGGAGATAGTGATCTAATCTGGAGAAAGACACCTGAGGGAGATGGTGATCAAATCTAGAGAAAGGCACCAGATGGAGATAGTGATCTAATCTAGAGACAGACGCCATAGGGAGATATTGACCTATTCGAGTGAAAGACACCAGAGGGAGATAGCGATCAAATCTAGAGAAAGGCACCAGAGGGAGATAGTGATCTAATCAAGAGAAAGACACCATAGGGAGATACTGATCTAATCTAGAGAAAGACACCATAGAGAGATACTGATCTAACTTAGAGATAGACAACATAGAGAGATACTGATTAATTCTAGAGAGTGAGAGGCACCAGAGGGAGATAGTGATCTAACCTAGAGAAAGACATTGGGATATACTGATCTAACCTAGAAAAAGACACCATAGGGATATACTGATCTAATCTAGAGAAAGACATCATAGTGATATAGTAATCTAAACTAGAGAAAGACACCACAGGGAGATAGTGATCCAAACGAGAGACAGACACCAGAGGGAGATAGTGATCTAATCTAGAGAAAGACAGCAGAGGAAGATAGTGATCAAATCTAGAGAAAGGCACCATAGAGAGGTAGTGATCTAATCTAGAGAAAGACACCTTATGGAGATAGTAATCTGATCTAGAGAAAGGCACCAGTAGGAGATAGAGATCTAATCTCGAGAAACGCACCATAGGGAGACAGTGATCTATTCTAGAGAAAGACACCACAGGGAGATAGTGACCTATTCTAGGGAAAGACACCAGAGGGAGATAGTGATCAAACCTAGAGAAAGGCTCCAGAGGGTGACAGTGATCTAATCTACAGAAAGACATCATAGGGAGATACTGATCAAATCTAGAGAAAGACACCATAGAGAGATACTGATCTAAGCTAGAGATACACAACATATTGAGATACTGATTAATTCAAGCGAGTTTGAGGCACCAGAGGGAGATAGTGATCTAATCTAGAGAAAGACACCAGACGGAGATAGATGAAGATGGCACCATGCAGAGATACTGATCTAATTCAGTGTGAGAGAAACCAATGAGAGATACTGATCTAGTCTAGAGGGAGAGACACCATAAAAAGATACTAATCTAATCTAGAGGCAAAGACCCCATGCAGAGATACTGATCTAATGTAGAGATAGACACCATAGAGAGATACTGATCTAATCTAGAGAGTGAGAGACACCATTGGCAGATCGTGATCTAATCTAAAAATACACCATAGAGAGATAATGATCTAATCTAGAGAGTGGCACCATAGAGAGATACTGATCTAATTTAGATAGCGAGAGACACCATAGGCAGATAGTGATCTAATTTAGAAATAGACACCTTAGAGAGATACTGATCTAATCCAGAGAAAGACACTATGAAGAGATGCTGATCTAATCTAGAGAGACAACATGGTGAGACAGTGATCTAATCTAAATGGAGAGACACCGTAGAGAGATACGATCTAATCTAGAGAGACAACATGGTGAGACAGTGATCTAATCTAGATGGAGTGACACCATAGAGAGATACTAATCTAATCTAGAGAGACATGGAGATAAGGTGATCTAATCAACAGAGTGAGACCTTAGGGAGGTACTGATCTAATCCAGAAAGAGATACCATGGAGAGATGCTAAATTAATCTACGAATACCCAGAGAAATACTGATCTATTTTGAGGGAGTGAAACAATAGAGAGGGACTGTTTTCATCAAGAAAATCCCATAGATGGATACTGATCTAATCTAGAGAGAGACACCATAGAGATATATTGATCTAATCTAAAGGCATTGTAGGGAGATACTGATCTAATCTGGAGAGAGAGAAACAATAGAGGGTGGCTGCTTTTATCAATAGACACCATAGATAGATAGCGATCCAATCTTGAACGAGAGACAACTTAGAGAAATTCTGTTCTAATCTAGAGACAGACACCATAGGGAGATACTGAGCTAATCTAGAGAGTGACACCATACAGCGATAGTGATATAATCTAGGTGGAAAGGCACCTTGCAGAGATACTGATCTAAGATAGAGCGAGACACCATGCAGAGATTCTGCTCTAAACTAGAGGGAGAGACGCCATAGAAAGGTACTGATCTAATCTAGAGGGAGCAACACCATAGATACCGATCTAATCTAGATGGAGAGACATCATAGAGAGTTACTGCTATAATGAAGAGATGGAAACAGTAGAGATATTGATCTAATCCAGAGGGAGAGACATGATAGAGAAATACTTATCTAATCAAGAGAGGGGAATCATAGAGTGATACAGACCTAATCTCGAAAGAAAAGACACCATAGAGAAATACTGACCTAATCTTGAGACACTAAAGAGAGATACTGATCTAATCTAGAGAGGAGCACTTCATAGAGATACTGGTCTAATCTCGAGACACCATAGCCAGATACTGATATAATCCAAAGACACCACAGAGAGAAAGTGATCTAATCTAGAGACACCATAGACAGATACTGATCTAATACAGAGACACCATGGAGAGATACTGATCTAATCTAGAGACACAATAGAGAGATACTGATCTAATATAGAGACACCATAGAGAGATACTGATCTAATATAGAGACATAATAGAGAGATACTGATCTAATCTAGAAGAGACCATAGGGACATGCTGATCTAATCTAGAGACACTATAGAGAGATACTGATCTAACCTAGAAGAGAGACCATAGAGATGTGCTGATCTAATCTAGAGACAGACATCATACAGAAATAGTGATCTAATCTGGAGATAGACCATAGAGATGTACTGATGAGAGATACTGACCTAATGTCGAGAAAGACACCATAGACACTGATCTAATCTGGAGAGAGATACCATACAGAGATACAGATGTAACCTAGTGGGAGACAGATGGAGAATACTGCACTGGATTGTAAACCAAGATTTTTGTGCTCAAGACCTTGATGAGGATTTGAACATACAAAGTTGTGAGTTAGAGGCAAGTGTGATCCCTACCAACTGAGGCTGCTCACTGCGTTTGTGACTATTTTATATTTATGGCCCCTTGTTTTGTTCCTCTTAGTAGCAGATCCATTTTCTCCATTTCTCCTCAATCAAATGTCCTGAATCATTTTAATTACCTCTATCAGCTGCGGGTAAGTGAACATTTCACAATTAAGGTGCCCCTGCCTTTCCCCAGTTATATTTTCATTTGCGCTTCATATTAATTTCATTTGTAATTTCTAGAATGGACTTACCCAAATTCCTGTAAACCAAGGGGCTCCTATAATCACAGCATACGCATAGCCCTCAGAGAAAATAAGTGGAACGCCAAACATCATCTCAATCAATCCGATCATGATCTCAATGGCCTATCGTTCGGGCATGGTTGCAGAGAAAAACATAGGCCAGAGTTAGCAAAGCTACCTGAAGCAGGATATCTACAGTCTAAGACTGATGTCACAAAATGGCTAATAAACAGTAAAAACTGGTGGCAGGTAGAACAAGTAAAAAGGCTAATGGAATGTTTCCCTTTATCTCAAGATGGGATGCTGGTCTTATCTATAAAATGAAAGCAAAATACTGAGGATGCTGTATATCTGAAATATAAACAAAGTGCTGGAAAAAAAACTCAGCAGGTCTGGCTGCTTCTGTGGAGAGAGAAACAGAGTTAACATCTCGAGTTCAAAATTACTCTTCTTTGGAACTTAACTATAAAATCTGAATTGATCATTCTGGGTAATGTCAGGACTCACTTCTTCACACATAAGGGTAGTGGAAATCTGGAACTCGACCACACCTAAAAGCCATTGAGGCTGGGGGTCAACTGAAAAATTTCAAGATTGCCAGGTTTTTGATAGGCAACAGTATTAAAGGGTTATGAAACCAAGCCAAGATGCAATTACGATACATATCAGCCATGATTTCACTGAATTGCAGAACAGGCTTGAGAGGGCTAAATAACCTCACGACGATCCTATACCAAGTTCTTTACCCACCAATATTGACAAGTTAAAAGCGACCACTTTTTCTCATGTTAATTGCAATTCCATTAGCAACTTAGTTAGATTGAACTGAAGTAGAAGGGAAAGAGAGGAAGATACAGAAAATAACAACAATCTCACCCTCTAGTCCACTGAATCTCGCTTATTGACACAATAGGTAAAATGTAACGCTCCTTCAATACTGACCCACCAACAATGCAATACTCCCTCAGTACTGACCCTCTGACAGTGCAGCGCTCCCTCAGTACTGACCCTCCGACAGTGCAGCACTCCCTCAGTACTGACCCTCCGACAATGCAGCACTCCATCAGTACTGACCCTCCGACAGTGCAGCACTCCCTCAGTACTGACCCTCCGACAGTGCAGCGCTCCGTCAGTACTGACCCTCTGACAGTGCAGCGCTCCCTCAGTACTGACCCTCCGACAGTGCAGCGCTCCCTCAGTACCGACCCTCCGACAGTGCAGCGCTCCCTCAGTACTGACACGCCGACAGTGCAGCGCTCCCTCAGTACTGACCCTCCGACAGTGCAGCGCTCCCTCAGTACCGACCCTCCGACAGTGCAGCACTCCCTCAGTACTGACCCTCCAACAGTGCAGCACTCCCTCAGTACTGACCCTCCGACAGTGCAGCACTCCCTCAGTACTGACCCTCCGACAGTGTAGCACTCCCTCAGTACTGACCCTCTGACAGTGCAGCACTCCCTCAGCACTGACCCTCTGATGTTGCAGTGCTCCCTCAGTACTAACTCTCCGACAGTGTAGCACTTGCTTGTTGGAGTTTGGATTACTTTTCTCAGAACATACATTTGTGAAGAAAACACAGGTAGAAAGAAATTAATGCTTACACCCAAATCTTTTAATTCCATATGTAGTTGTTCTGTTAAGCTAAAATGGGTCATTCTATACCGTGACACACTGATCCATGACATGTGCTGTCTATGCATGTCAGAAAGACTGGGTTGATTGGTCCTGGGCACCTGATCACGAGGCATAGATTTGGCTGAAGTTGAAAACTTTTTGCTCAGCTTAGACGCAATCGAAGCCTTGCTGGCCTGAGACATTTTTGTTCAAGGCCTGACTTTAGTTACCCGGAATTTTCTGGAGAATTAACTGCACATGAAGGTGTCTACTTGCAAAGACAACCAAAGGATCCTGGGCAAAACAGAAATAATGTTATCCAGAAATGCATTTTAGCTCAATATGAAAAATCAAGTTTCGGTGGCAACCCACATTCTAGCTGGAAGTAGCATGTGTGCGGAAATAGTAGAAGCCACAGACGTTCAGCAGTAGTGCCCGCCTTTGAGGTTCCTTGGTGAACTATTACCATGCACAGTCCAAATATGCAAAGGCCAGTAAGGTTCCAGAAGAGGAGCGAGCTTAGAAAGCCAGAGTACTACTTGGGTTAAGTCGCAAGTAGCAAGGCCCAGAAAGATTTGCTACGGACTGTAGAGGGATTAATTGAACAGCGCTGATTCCTCCACTCACTACCCAGCCATAAACAGTAAGGTGTTTTTGATTTCCCCCTTTATAAGTTTTGGAGTTATCCAATCCTCTATTAAAAACCCCACAGCAAACTTGAGTTAAGGTAAAATATGAGGGTTGGTTTATTTTACACAAACAAAACTCAGGAAAGGGGTTTTGCAATGTCTACCCCTTTTTGCACACATTAATAAAAGAGGGATATGGGAAAGAAAGGGGTACAGGGCAAGATCACAATAAAAATAAGAGTTATGGTTTCACGTGAGTCCAGAATCAGCAAGTACCAGTGGCGTATTCTGTCAGAGGTTAGCAGGCTGAAACTGTTGCAGGGCCATCCAACTTTCCAGCAGCGAGGACTTCCAAGGTGGGAGAAGACACGCAGAGATGAATTAGTCTTGAAGGCACAGATACAGAAGTTTCAATATTCCAGGAGTTCAGAGTGTGGATGAGACCCAGGCACTTCATCTGGACAGAGCTCTTTCTGCTGCTACCTGTTAGATGGTAAAACTGCAGGCTGCCTGGGTTCAGTTCAGCTCAATTCACCAAGGCTCCTTAGGCAGCACCTTCCAAACCCACGACCTCTGCCACCTAGAAGGCCAAGGGCAGCAGACACATGGGAACACCACCACCTGGAAGTTCCCCTCCAAGTCACTCACAAACCTGACTTGGAAATATATCGGCTGTTCCTTCACTGTCGCTGGGTCAATATCCTGGAACTCCCTCCCTAACAGCACTGTGGGTGTACCTACACCACATGGACTGCAGTGGTTTAAGAAGGCAGTTCACCACCAGCTTCTCAGGGGCAACTAGGGATGGGAAATAAATACTGGCCCAGCCAGCGAAGCCCGCATCCCGTGGATGAACTTTTTAAAAGTTCCATATAGCAATATTACAGGTTCTAGCAGGTTGGGGGAGGTCATGTTACATACCTCCCAGTTCTTCTCCTGGGTATTGGACAGAAGCTGTACTTTCCCAGGTCTGGAATCTTGAGGTGTTTAATAGAGGAGTCCCTTTTGTCCTTTGCAGACATACCAACTCCGTTGGCCAAAGCTCTACCTTAGAAATGGAAAAGGGGTTGGTATTTCTTTGGAATTTGATTGCTGGCAGTCACAAAGGGCATTAGCACCTCTTAAAAAAAACGAGGTCCCTGCTGGTTTCTGAAGGTTAGGAATTCCTCTAGTATGAGTCATGGCTAGTCAGGGTAAAACCTTGCCCATTTTAAAAATAAAAATAGTAATTTTATAAAGTGGCCAGGTTGATGTAGACATGTGTATATATAAAAATATTACATATATATTTTCCTTCTCGTCTTCTGGCTGGGACAGATTTTAAACAGATAGAACATGTCGTAAGGACAACAGACACAGAATGTCGAGGCATTATGTATTGGAATCATAGCGCAGTCATGTGCACATGAAGGCTATTCAGCCCATCGTGCCTATACTGCCTCTTTGGTAGGCCAGTCAATTAAGCCTACTCCCCTGCTCTTAGGATTGGGGTTAATATGTTGGCATAGCTAAAGGGCAGGAAACAATAGCGCTGGGACAATTTTCGGGACGGGGGAGTGCTGCATGGTTCAGTGCCACTTCCAACGTGCATCAATGACTCAGATGAGGGGAACAGCTGCAATGAATCCAAGTTTGCTAAAGAAACTAGGTGGGAAAGTAAAGTGTGAGGAGGACACAAAGAGATACAGACAGGTTAAGTGAGAGGGCAAGAAGTTGGGGATGGAAAATCTTGCAGTAAAGTGTGAAATTACGCATTTTGGTAGGAAGAATGGGAAAGCAGAATGTTTTTAAAAAGATGAAAGGTGAACACATGTTCATATTCAGGGCAATTAAGTGTCCATGTACGTGAATCACAGAAAGTTAAAGTTAACGTACAGGTAGAGCAAGCAATTCGGAAGGCAAACAGTATAGCTGCCTTCGTTGTAAGGGGGTTGCTGCAATTATATATAACTTTGGTGAGTGCAGACCTGGAGAACCATGTAGTTTTTAGCTGCTTCCCAGGGAGTGTGGGTATTTACAGAATTCCCTGGGTAGTGTGTCAGTGTTTACAGGGGTCCCCAGGGAGTGTGTCAGCATTTACAGGGGTCCCCAGGGAGTGTGTCAGCATTTACAGGGCGTCCCTGGGAAGCGTCTCACCATTTACATGGGTCCCCAGGGAGGGTGTCAGTATTTACAGGGGTTCCTGTGGTGTGTGTCAGCATTTACAAAGGTTCCCGGGTAGGTGTGTCAGCATTTAAAGGGGTCCCCGGGGAGTGTATCTGTATTTATAGGGGTTCCCGGGATGTACATCAGCACTTACAGGATGGATATACTTGCTTTAGAAGGAATGCAATGAAGGTGCACTAGATTGATTTCGGGGATGAGAGGGCTATCCTCAGAGGAGAGATCAAATAGAATGGACCAATATTCTCTGGTGTTTAAGAGAATGAGAGGTGGCCTCATTGAAATTAAAATGATGCAAAGGCATAACAAGGGAGGAGGTTGCTTCCCCCCCCATGGTTGGAGAGTCCAGAATTAGTCAGTCTCAGGATCCAATGGCTTTGCATCTACAGACCACTGAAATAAAGAATTCTGAAGTGAAGGCATTTCTCATCTCAGTCCTACTCCTTATCCCCATAGGAGACATTGAATGCATGAAGGCCAGAAGCATTCCATGCAAGAAGTCGAAAGGGGAGGCTGTTGCAGTAGGAAGGAGCTACACAAAGTGCTGGGAATATCAGAAATAAAGCTAAAGGTGTATTTTAGAAAAGACAGGGAGGATAGAGGCCGCATTGGGATGGCTGGCAGGTAAAAGAAGTTGAAAGGTATAAAGCTACAGCAAGAAGACATCAATGGGGAGCAAAAAGTGCATCTGTAGGAATTCTGAAACAGAAGCAGAAAAAGCTGGCAAAACCCTGCAATTGAGGAGACATATGTGAAAAGAACATTTCTTGCATGGGACCTGTGTCCAAGCTGATCCTTTCCCTTGCCATCATCCTTTCTTCTTTCACCTATTCTTCCTCTCCTTCCCTGCATTAACACTACTCTTCCTTCCCTCTTGCTCCCCACTATCTCAACCCACCCATACTCTGCCATTAACTTCCCTACCCTCTTCCACCACTGCCTTGCTAAACCCTTTCCCCGCCACTCCCCACCTTTCTTCTCTTCCACACCCTAATCAATACCTCTAACCCTATCCATGGTGCCCACATCCTCTAGATATTCCCCGAACCCCTTCTCTACCTATATAACTTCTCCCTCATGGGGCCAATCCAAATCCAGCTGAAGCCATTCGCGTCCTTTCCTCCCTCCCAGACGAACTCCTGGCCCCTCACACAATTTTTTCTTTGGTTTTGTCCAATCACTTCCTTCCCACTCCTTTCTCATCGACTATTTTTCAACTACCCTCTTTCACCCTCCCCTTGTTCTCCCTTTTCGCCTTCCACCTAGATCCTCTGCCCCTTCCCCCTACCACCCAGATACTCTGCCCTTTCCCTTCCACCCTGATCCTCTGCCCTTTCCCCTTCCACCCTGATCCTCTGCCCTTTCCCCTTCCACCCAAATCCTCTGCCCTATCCCATTCCACCCTGATCCTCTGCCCTTTCCTTTCCACCCAAATCCTCTGCCCTTTCCCCTTCCACCCAGATCCTCTGCCCTTTCCCCTTCCACCCTGATCCTCTGCCCTTTCCCCTTCCACCCAAATCCTCTGCCCTTTCCCCTTCCACCCAGATCCTCTGCCCTTTCCCCTTCCACCCAGATCCTCTGCCCTTTCCCCTTCCACCCAAATCATCTGCCTTTTACCCTTCCACCCAAATCATCTGCCCTTTCCCCTTCCACCCTGATCCTCTGCCCTTTCCCCTTCCTCCCATGACCTCTGCCCTTTTCCCCTTCCTCCCATGTCCTCTGCCCTTTTCCCCTTCCACCCAGATCCTCTGCCCTTTACCCTTCCACCCAGATACTCTGCCCTTTACCCTTCCACCCAGATCCTCTGCCCTTTCCCCTTCCACCCAGATCCTCTGCCCTTTTCCCTTCCACCCAGATCCTCTGCCCTTTTCCCTTCCACCCAGATCCTCTGCCTGTTCTACTTCCTCCCATGTCCTCTGCCCTTTCCCCTTCCACCCAGATCCTCTGCCTGTTCTACTTCCTCCCATGTCCTCTGCCCTTTCCCCTTCCACCCAGATACTCTGCCCTTTACCCTTCCACCCAGATCCTCTGCCCTTTTCCCTTCCACCCAGATCCTCTGCCCTTTTCCCTTCCACCCAGATCCTCTGCCTGTTCTACTTCCTCCCATGTCCTCTGCCCTTTCCCCTTCCACCCAGATACTCTGCCCATTCCCCTGCCACTCTGATCCTCTGCCCTTTCACCTTCCACACACATCCACCGCCGTTTCCCCCTTCCACCCAGATCCTCTGCCCTTTTCCCCTTCCACCCAAATCCTCTGCCCTTTTCCCCTTCCACCCAGATCCTCTGCTCTTCTCCCCTTCCAACCTGATCCTCTGCCTTTTCCCCATCCACCCAGATCCTCTGCCCTTTTCCCTTCCACCCAGATCCTCTGCCCTTTTCCCTTCCACCCAGATCCTCTGCCTGTTCTACTTCCTCCCATGTCCTCTGCCCTTTCCCCTTCCACCCAGATACTCTGCCCATTCCCCTGCCACTCTGATCCTCTGCCCTTTCACCTTCCACACACATCCACCGCCGTTTCCCCCTTCCACCCAGATCCTCTGCCCTTTTCCCCTTCCACCCAGATACTCTGCCCATTCCCCTGCCACTCTGATCCTCTGCCCTTTCACCTTCCACACACATCCACCGCCGTTTCCCCCTTCCACCCAGATCCTCTGCCCTTTTCCTCTTCCACCCAGATCCTCTGCCCTTCTCCCCTTCCAACCAGATACTCTGCCCTTTTCCCTTCCACCTAGATCCTTGGCACTTTTCCCTTTCCACCCTGATCCCCTGCACTTTTCCACTTCCACCCTGATCCTCTGCCCTTTTCCCCTTCCACCCTGATCCTCTGCCCTTTTCCCCTTCCACCCTGATCCTCTACCCTTTTCCCCTTCCACCCTGATCCTCTGCCCTTTTCCCTTCCACCCAGATCCTCTGCCCTTTTCCTCTTCCACCTAGATCCTCTGCCCTTTTCCCCTTCCACCCTGATCCTCTGCCCTTTCCCCTTCCACCCAGATCCTCTGCCCTTTCCCCTTCCACCCAGATCCTCTGCCCTTTCCCCTTCCACCCAGATCCTCTGCCCTTTCCCCTTCCACCCAGATCCCCTGCCCTTTCACTTCCATCCTGATCCTCTGCCCTTTTCCTCTTCCACCCAGATCCAATGCCCTTTTCCCCTTCCACCCTGATCCTCTGCCCTTTCCCCTTCCACCCAGATCATCTGCCCTTTTTCCCTTCCACTCACAACTTCTGCCCTTTTCCCTTTTCAACCAGATCCATCGAACCATAGAAAAGTTACAGCACAGAAGGAGGCCATTATGCCCATCTTGTCCATGCCAGCCCGAGGACACCCAGGTGCCCTTTCTAATCGCACCTTCCTGCACCCGGCCCATAGCCCTGAAGCTTACAGCACTTAAGGTGCAGATCCAGGTAGTTTTTAAAAGAGTTTAGAATTTCTGCCTCTATCACCAACTTGGGCAGCGAATTCCAGACACCCTCTGTGTAAAAAGGTTCTTCCTCATGTCCCACCTACACCTTCTGCCACTTATCTTGAATCTATGTCCCCTGGTTCTAGAATTCTCCATCAAGGGAAACAATTTTATCCTGTCCACTCTATCTATTCCCCTCATAATTTTGTACACCTCAATCAAGTCACCTCTCAGCCTTCTTTGTTCTAAGGAAAATAACCCCAACCTATCCAATCTCTCTCCCTAGCTATACTTTTCTAACCCTGGCAACATTCTTGTAAACCTCCTCTAAACTCTCTCCAGAGCTATTACGTCTTTCCTGTAACGTGGTGACCAGAACTGCACACAATACTCCAGTTGTGGCCTCACCAGTGTTTTATACAATTCCAACTTTATATCCTTACTTTTATATTCTATACCTCTGCCAATGAAGGAGTGCATTCCATATGCCTTCTTTACAATCTTGTCTACTTGAACTGCTGCCTTCAGGGACCTGTGTACTTATACGCCAAGGTCTCTCACTTCATCTACCCCTCTTAGTATATTCCCATTTATTGTGCAATCCCTGTACCTGTTTGATCTCCCTAAATGTATGACCTCACACTTCTCTATGTTAAAATCCATCTACCACTTTACCGCCCACTCCACCAACCCATCTATATCGTTTTGGAGATTATGGCTATTCTCTACACTACCCACTACTCCGCCAATCTTTGTGTCATCTGCAAATTTCCCAATCGTGCCCCCCACGTTCACGTCCAAATTGTTAATAAATAACACAAACAGCAAGGGTCCCAACTCCAAGCTCTGTGGAACACCACTTGAGACAACTTTCCATTCGCAAGGGCATCCATCCAGCATTACCCTTTGTTTCCTGTTACAAGGCCAACCTTTTATCCAGTTTGTCACATGACCCTGAATCACATGGGCTTTTACTTTCCTGACCAATCTGCCATGTGGGACCTTGTCAAATGCCTTGCTAAAATCCATGTACACAACATCCACTGCACTACCTTCATCAACCCTTCTTGTCACTTCCTCAAAGAATTCAATCAAATTTGTGAGGCAAGACCTTCCTTTAAAAAAATCCATGCTGATCATCCCTGACTAGTCCATATCTTTCCACATGACAGTTAATCCTATCTCTCAGGATTAATTCTACTAATTTGCTCACCACTGATGTAAAACTAACCGGCCTATAATTGTTTGGTATTTCCTTTGATCCCTTTTTAAACAGTGGAACCCTGTTCGCATTTCTCCAGTCCTCCGGTACCTCCCCTGTATCTAGTGAAGATTGGAAAATCATCCTCCGAGCATCTGCTATCTCCTCCGTCTTCCTTCAGCAGCCTCGGAAACAATCCATCTGGCCCTGGTGACTTATCAACTTTCAAGGTATTCAACCCTTCGAATACTTTCTCTCTCTTAATGACTATCCCATCCAATA
Source organism: Carcharodon carcharias (assembly GCF_017639515.1). Taxonomy (NCBI): domain Eukaryota; kingdom Metazoa; phylum Chordata; class Chondrichthyes; order Lamniformes; family Lamnidae; genus Carcharodon; species Carcharodon carcharias. Next base: position 4,552,918 of record NC_054490.1, read on the forward strand.
TCTCGCAGTGTTCCACCTGGACTATTATATCTACATCCTCCCTTTCCTTTGTAAACACGGGGACAAAATATCCATTCAAAACCCTTCACACAGCCTCTGCATCTACACACAAGTTTCCACTATCATCCTGGATAGGTCCCACTTTTGCTTAACTAACCAAGCATTAATGTATTGGTAAAACAGAACCTCTGCCCTATTCCCCTTTCACCCAAGTCCTCTGCCCTTTCCCCTTCCACCCAGATCCTCTGCCCTATCCCCTTCCACCCAGATCCCCTGCCCTTTCCCTTTCCACCCAGATCCTCTGCCCTTTCCCCTTCCACCCAGATCCCCTGCCCTTTCCCTTTCCACCCAGATCCTCTGCCCTTTTCCCCTTCCACCCAGATCCTCTGCCCTTTTCCCCTTCCACCTAGATCCTCTGCCCTTCTCCCCTTCAAACCAGATACTCTGCCCTTTTCCCCTTCCACCATGATCCTTAGCACTTTTCCCTTTCCACCCAGATCCTCTGCCCTTTTCCCCTTCCACCCAGATCCTCTGCCCTTTTCCCCTTCCACCCTGATCCTCTGCCCTTTTCCCCTTCCACCCTGATCCTCTGCACATTTCCACTTCCACCCAGATCCTCTGCCCTTTTCCCCTTCCACCCAGATCCTCTGCCCTTTTCTCCTTCCACCCAGATCCTCTGCCTTTTTCCCCTTCCACCCAGATCCTCTGCCCTTTTCCCCTTCCACCCTGATCCTCTGCCCTTTTCCCCTTCCACCCTGATCCTCTGCACTTTTCCACTTCCAACCAGATCCTCTGCCCTTTTCCCCTTCCACCCAGATCCTCTGCCCTTTTCTGCTTCCACCCAGATCCTCTGCCCTTTTCCCCTTCCACCCAGATCCTCTGCCCTTTTCCCCTTCCACCCTGATCCTCTGCCCTTTTCCCCTTCCACCCTGATCCTCTGCACTTTTCCACTTCCAACCAGATCCTCTGCCCTTTCTCCTTCCACCCAGAACCCCTGCCCTTTCACTTCCACCCTGATCCTCTGCCCTTTTCCTCTTCCACCCAGATCCTCTGCCCTTTTCCCTTCCACCCTGACCCTCTGCCCTTTCCCCTTCCACCCAGATCCTCTGCCCTTTCCCCTTCCACCCAGATCCTCTGCCCTTTCCCCTTCCTCCCAGATCCTCTGCCCTTTTTCCTTTCCACCCACAACTTCTGTCCTTTTCCCCTTCCACCCTGATCCTCTGCACTTTCCTCTTCCAACCAGATCGTCTGCCCTTTTTCCCTTCCACTCACAACTTCTGCCCTTTTCCCTTTTCAACCAGATCCATCGAACCATAGAAAAGTTACAGCACAGAAGGAGGCCATTATGCCCATCTTGTCCATGCCAGCCCGAGGACACCCAGGTGCCCTTTCTAATCGCATCTTCCTGCACCCGGCCCATAGCCCTGAAGCTTACAGCACTTAAGGTGCAGATCCAGGTAGTTTTTAAAAGAGTTTAGAGTTTCTGCCTCTATCACCAACTTGGGCAGCGAATTCCAGACACCCTCTGTGTAAAAAAGTTCTTCCTCATGTCCCACCTACACCTTCTGCCACTTATCTTGAATCTATGTCCCCTGGTTCTAGAATTCTCCATCAAGGGAAACAATTTTATCCTGTCCACTCTATCTATTCCCCTCATAATTTTGTACACCTCAATCAAGTCACCTCTCAGCCTTCTTTGTTCTAAGGGAAATAACCCCAACCTATCCAATCTCTCTCCCTAGCTATACTTTTCTAACCCTGGCAACATTCTTGTAAACCTCCTCTAAACTCTCTCCAGAGCTATTACGTCTTTCCTGTAATGTGGTGACCAGAACTGCACACAATACTCCAGTTGTGGCCTCACCAGTGTTTTATACAATTCCAACTTTATATCCTTACTTTTATATTCTATACCTGTGCCAATGAAGGAGTGCATTCCATATGCCTTCTTTACAATCTTGTCTACTTGAACTGCTGCCTTCAGGGTCCTGTGCATTTATACTCCAAGGTCTCTCACTTCATCTACCCCTCTTAGTATATTCCCATTTATTGTGCAATCCCTGTACCTGTTTGATCTCCCTAAATGTATGACCTCACACTTCTCTATGTTAAAATCCATCTACCACTTTACCTTCTACTCCACCAACCCATCTATAACGTTTTGGAGATTATGGCTATCCTCTACACTACCCACTACTCCGCCAATCTTTGTGTCATCTGCAAATTTCCCAATCGTGCCCCCCACGTTCACGTCCAAATTGTTAATATATAACACAAACAGCAAGGGTCCCAACTCCAAGCTCTGTGGAACATCACTTGAGACAACTTTCCACTCGCAAGGGCATCCATCGAGCATTACCCTTTGTTTCCTGTTACAAGGCCAACCCTTTATCCAGTTTGTCACATGACCCTGAATCCCAAGGGCTTTTACTTTCCTGACCAATCTGCCATGTGGGACCTTGTCAAATGCCTTGGTGAAATCCATGTACACAACATCCACTGTGAACTACTTTCAGCAACCCTTCTTGTCACTTCCTCCAAGAATTCAATCAAATTTGTGAGGCAAGACCTTCCTTTAAAAAATCCATGCTGATCATCCCTGACTAGTCCATATCTTTCCACATGACAGTTAATCCTATCTCTCAGGATTAATTCTACTAATTTGCTCACCACTGATGTAAGACTAACTGGCCTATAACTGTTTGGCATTTCCTTTGATCCCTTTTTAAACAATGGAACCACGTTCGCATTTCTCCAGTCCTCCGATACCTCCCCAGTATCTAGTGAAGATTGGAAAATCATCCTCCGAGCATCTGAATCTCCTCCCTGTCTTCCTTCAGCAGCCTCGGAAACAATCCATCTGGCCCTGGTGACTTATCAACTTTCAAGGTATTCAACCCTTCGAATACTTTCTCTCTCTTAATGACTATCCCATCCAATATCTCGCAGTGTTCCACCTGGAATATTATATCTACATCCTCCCTTTCCTTTGTAAACACGGGGACAAAATATTCATTCAAAACCCTTCACACAGCCTCTGCATCTACACACAAGTTTCCACTATCATCCCGGATAGGTCCCACTTTTTGCTTAACTAACCTTTTAGCATTAATGTATTGGTAAAACAAAACCTCTGCCCTTTTCCCCTTCTACCCTGATCCTCCGCCCTTTCCTGTTCCACCCTGATCCTCCGCCCTTTCCTGTTCCACCCTGATCCTCTGCCCTTTCCCCTTCCACCCAGATCCTCTGCCCTTTCCCCTTCCACCCAAATCCTCTGCCCTTTCCCCTTCCACCCTGATCCTCTGCCCTTTCCCCTTCCACCCAGATCCTCTGCCCTATCCCCTTCCACCCAGATCCTCTGCCTTTTCCTTTTCCACCCAGATCCTCTGCCCTTTTCCACTTCCACCCTAATCCTCTGCCCTTTATTTTACCACCCAGAACCTCTGCCCCTTTCCCCATCCACCCAGATCCTCTGCCCTTCTCCCCTTCCACCCTGATCCTCTGCCTTTTTCTCCTTCCACCCAGATCCTCTGCCCTTTCTCCTTCCACCCAGATCCTCTGCCCTTTTCCCCTTCAACCCAGATCCTCTGCCCTTTCCCCTTCCACCCAGATCCTCTGCCCTATCCCCTTCCACCCAGATCCTCTGCCCTTTTCCCCTTCCACCCAGGTCCTCTGCCCTTTCCCCTTCCACCCAGATCCTTTGCCCTTTTCCCCTTCCACCCAGATCCTCTGCACTTTTCCACTTCCACCCTGATCCTCTGCCCTTTTCCCGTTCCACCCAGATCCTCTGCCCTTTTCCCCTTCCACCCAGATCCTCTGCCCTTTTCCCCTTCCACTCAGATCCTCTGCCCTTTCCCCTTCCACCCAGATCCTCTGCCCTTTCCCCTTCCACCCTGATCCTCTGCCCTTTCCCCTTCCACCCAGATCCTCTGCCCTTTCCCCTTCCACCCAGATCCTCTGCCCTTTTCCCCTTCCACCCAGGTCCTCTGCCCTTTCCCCTTCCACCCAGATCCTCTGCCCTTTTCCCCTTCCACCCAGGTCCTCTGCCCTTTCCCCTTCCACCCAGATCATCTGCCCTTTCCCCTTCCACCCAGATCCTCTGCCCTTTTCCCCTTCCACCCAGGTCCTCTGCCCTTTCCCCTTCCACCCAGATCCTCTGCCCTTTTCCCCTTCCACCCAGGTCCTCTGCCGTTTTCCCCTTCCACCCAGATCCTCTGCCCTTTTTCCCTTCCACCTACAACTTCTATCCTTTTCTCCGTCCACCCATGTCCTCACCCTTTTCCCTTTTCTACCAGATCCTCTGCCCTTTCCTTTTCCACCCAGATCCTCTGCCCTTTTCCCCTTCCACCCTGATCCTCTGCCCTTTCCACTTCCACCCTAATCCTCTGCCCTTTATTTTACTACCCAGAACCTCTGCCCCTTTCCCCATCCACCCAGATCCTCTGCCCTTCTCCCCTTCCACCCTGATCCTCTGCCTTTTTCTCCTTCCACCCAGATCCTCTGCCTTTTCTCCTTCCACCCAGATCCTCTGCCCTTTTCCCCTTCAACCCAGATCCTCTGCCCTTTTCCCCTTCCACCTAGATCCTCTGCCCTTTTCCCCTTCCACCCAGATCCTCTGCCCTTTCCCCTTCCACCCAGATCCTCTGCCCTTTTCCCCTTCCACCCTGATCTTCTGCCCTTTTCCCCTTCCACCCAGATCCTCTGCCCTTTTCCCGTTCTACCCAGATGTTCGACCTTTACCCCTATTCCACTTTTTCACCATATTTACACCTTTCCCCATTTTCTCACATTACCCACTTTAGGCCCTCCCTCACTTTATCCCCTCCCCCAGTTTACCCCTTCACTTTCCCACTTTGCCAACCTCCGCAACTTTACTCTTCCACTTTTCCCCTTTGCCCATATTACACCCCTTCCCCCTCAGCCCTCTTTGCCTCCTCCCCTACCTCACTTTACACCTTTTTCCTTACCCCACTTTGCCCTGCCTTACTTTACCACTTTCTCCCCTCTCCTTCCTGCTTAATCACATTTGACACCCCACTGTACCCCCTCCCCTCTCCCAACTTACCATCTTTCCCCTCCCTTTTAACTCCCTTCCACGCACTCATCTCCACTAGTTTTCCCCCACCTTAACCCATACCCCTCTGCCCCTCCCTGCTTTACCCACATTTCCCTGCACCCACTTCCCATACCCCTCTGCCCCTCCCTGCTTTACCCCCATTTCCCTGTCCTCACTTTACCCCCTCCCACACTTTACCCTCGTACTTTACCTCGCTTCCCCACTTTACCTCCTTCCCCTCTTTAGCCCTCCCTCATGTTACCTACTTTAGCACCTCCCTCACTTTACCCCCCACGTTAGTGCCTCCCCCACATTACTCCTTTGCCCCTTCCCCACTTTAAACCCTTTACCTTCCCCCACTCTAACCCCTTTACCCTTCACACTTTAACCCCTTTACCTTCCCTTACCTTAACCCCTTTTCCGTCCCCACTTTAAACCCTTTACCTTTCCCTACTTGAACCCCTTTGCCCCTCACTTTACCCCCTACGCACATTAACCCTAGCCCCTCCCCCACTTTAATCCCTTGTCTGCCAATTTACCCCCTCCCCATTTTAATCCCTTTACCTTCCCCCACTTTAACCCCCTTGCCCTCACTTTACCCCCTCCTCATTTTAAGCCCTTTGCCCTTTAAACACTTTAACCCCCTATTTACCTCTCCCACTTTACCCTCTCCCCACTTTAATCCCTTTGCACATTCCCCACTTTAACCCCTTATTTACCTCCCCCCACTTTAATCCCTTTGCCATTTACCCACTTTAACCCCCTATTTACCACCCCCACTTTAACCCCTCCCCACTTTATCTCCTTTGCCCCTTCCACACTTTAACCACCTATTTATATTCCCCACTTTATACCCGCCCCACTTTAACCCCTTTGCCCCTTCCCCACTTTAACTCCCTATTTACCTCCCCCCACTTTACCACCTCCCCACTTTAACCCCTTTGCCCCTTCCCCACTTTAACTCTCTATTTACCTCCCCCCACTTTACCCCCTCCCCACTTTAACCCCTTTGCCCCATCCTCACTTTAACCCCCTATTTACCTCCCCCCACTTTAACCCCTCCCCACTTTAACCCCTTTGCCCCTTCCACACTTTAACCCGCTATTTACCTACCCCCACTTTACATCCTGCCCATTTTAAACCCTTTACCCCCTCCCCACTTTAACCCCTTTGCCCTTTCCTCACTTTAACCCCTATTTACCTCCCCCCATTTTAACCCCTCCCCACTTTAACGCCTTTACCCCTCCCTACTTTAACCCCTTTGCCCTTTACCCACTTTAACCCCTATTTACCTCCCCCCATTTTACCCCCTCCCCACATTAACCCCTTTACCCCTTCTCCCACTTCAACCCCCTTTTTACCTCCCCCCACTTTAACCCCTTTGCCCCTTCCCCACTTTAACCCCCTATTTACCTCCCCCCACTTTAACCCCTTTGGCCTTTCCCCACTTTAACCCCCTATTTACCTCCCCCCACTTTAACCCCCTATTTACCTCCCCCCACTTTAACCCCTTTGCCTCTTTCCCACTTTAACCCCCTATTTACCTCCCCCCACTTTAACCCCCTATTTACCTCCCCCCACTTTAACCCCTTTGGCCTTTCCCCACTTTAACCCCCTATTTACCTCCCCCCACTTTACCCCCATTTGCCCCTCGCCCACTTAATCCCTCCCCCTCTTTGCCGCGCTCACTTTAGCCACTCCCCACTTTACCTCCTTTTGCCCCCCCCCCCCAACACCGCTTTTTCCGCCCCTCCCCCACCTCCTCGCCGCCTCGCCGCCTCGGCCAGCTCCCCACGTGACCTGTATTTTCAAACCGCCCCCTCGCGCGCGCGTTCCGGGCGTTCTAAACGGCCGTGGTCGACGAGCCCGCGTGCGCAGCGCACTCCGGCCGGCGGGTGGGGTCTGGGCCCCGCCCTCCCCCCCAGGCCCCGCCCTCCCCCCCAGGCCCCGCCCCTCCTGAATGAAGCTCTCCAGCGCGAAACAAGGACAGATTTACCTGGAAAAGCTGCAGCGCGGGCGGGGAGGGCGACAGGTGTCGGTTCGAGTCCTCGTGACCCTTTGAGTTCTGTTGAAGGGTCCGCGTGGACTCGAACCGACAGCTGTCGCCCTCCCCGCTCGCGCTGCAGCTTTTCCAGGTAAATCTGTCTCTGTTCCGCATTTCCAGCGTCCGCACTTTTTCTGTTTTTATCTCCAGCGCGAGCGGCGCCTTCGAAACGGCCGCCCCGCGAGACGGCGGATTGGGGGGGGGGGGGGGAGGGATGAGGGAGGGGGAGAGGATGAGGGAGGGGAGGGGGAGAGGATGAGGGAGGGGAGGGGGAGGGGATGGGGGAGGGGATGAGGGAGGAGGGGGAAGGGATGAGGGAGGGGAGGGGATGAGGGAGGAGGAGGGGGAAGGGATGAGGGAGGGGAGGGGATGAGGGAGGAGGAGGGGGAAGGGATGAGGGAGGGGAGGGGATGAGGGAGGAGGAGGGGGAAGGGATGAGGGAGGGGAGGGGATGAGGGAGGAGGAGGGGGAAGGGATGAGGGAGGGGAGGGGATGAGGGAGGAGGAGGGGGAAGGGATGAGGGAGGGGAGGGGATGAGGGAGGAGGAGAGGGAAGGGATGAGGGAGGGGAGGAGATGAGGGGTGGGGAGGGGATGGGGAGAGGGAAGGGATGAGGGAGGAGGAGGGGGAAGGGATGAGGGGAGGGATCAGGGTAGGGGTTGAGACGAGGCACTAAAAGAAGGGTTGAGGGGAGAGGGAATGAAGAAGGAGGGGGTGAGAGGTAGGGGAGGGGATGACGGAGGAGGAGGGGATGGGGGTGGGGAGGGGATGAGGGAGGGGGAGAGGGAAGGGATGAGGGAGGAGGAGGGGATGGGGGTGGGGAGGGGATGAGGGAGGGGGAGAGGGAAGGGATGAGGGAGAAGGAGGGGATGGGGGTGGGGAGGGGATGAGGGGAGTTGGAGGGGTGAGGGAGCGGTTGAGTGGTGGCGAGGGGATGAGGGAGGGGGAGGGTTTGGGAGCGAAGGAGGAGGGGACGAGGAGGTGGTGCATGAGGGTGGGAAGGGATGGGCTTGAGAGGGGGGATGAGGATGAGAGGAGGGGCGATGAGGAGTTAGAGCCGGAGGATGGGAGGGGTTTGCTGGGAAGCGGTTCTGAGGGAGAGGATGAAGGGGAGGGGTTATGGGGAGAGTGAGTTGAGGGCGAGTGGGTGAGGGAAGTGGATAGGGACAATGGATAAGGGAGGGGATGAAGAAAGCAGGGTTTGAGGCGAGTAGAGGGGGAGGGAAGGCATTGAGGGGGAGAGGGTGAGGCAGGAAATGACAGAGGAGGCGATGAGGGGGTTGGGGCTGCCATGGGGAGGGATGGGGAACCATCTGCTCATCAATTATAAGCTTTAATTCTTTAACACAGATAAGGTGTCACACCAAGGCGCTTGGTGGCGACAGCATGGATGCCAAGGTTGACCGATAGGAAAACAACCTGGGTCAGGACCACAGGTTTTTGAGGGGGGTCAGAAGGGAGAAGAAGTATGGGAGTGGAGAGGGGCACGGGGAGATGTTTTCGGAGGGTCTTCCAGAACATGGCAGCTAAAGTCACAACCGCTAAGGTTGGAACAAAGCACAGGGTGTGGGGGAGGTACCGCAGAGGTCAAAGTTGTCGATTCCCAAGAGGACAAAGTTGGGGATTCCTGACAGATCAAGGTCCGGGAGGCCCTGAGATGTAAAAGCTGGAGAACAACCAATTTTTCTTTTGTAGGGATGAGATAAGAGGGTTGTAGGAGGTTACAGAGGTGGGGAGGGTTGTTTGGGCTGGAGGAGGTTACAAAGATAGGGAGGGTCGTAGGGTTTGGAAGCGAAGGGTGAGTTTGGAGCGAAGAGTCAGTTCAGGAGTAATGATCAGTTTGGGAGGGAAGGATCTGCTTGGGATTGCAGGGTCAGTTTGGGAATGAAGAGGTCACTTTGGGAGTGAATGGTCAGTTTGGGATTGATGGGTCAATTTAGAAGTGAACAGTCATGTTTGGGAGTGAACAGTCAGTCTGAGAGTGAAGATTAGTTTGGAAGTGAAGAGTCATGTTTGGGAGTGATGGGTCATGGTTGGGAGTAATGGGTCATGTTTGGGAGTGATGGGTCATGTTTGGGAGTGATGGGTCATGGTTGGGAGTAATGGGTCATGTTTGGGAGTGATGGGTCATGGTTGGGAGTGATGGGTCATGTTTGGGAGTGATGGGTCATGGTTGGGAGTAATGGGTCATGTTTGGGAGTGATGGGTCATGGTTGGGAGTGATGGGTCATGTTTGGGAGTGAACACTCAGTTTAGGAGTGAAGGTCAATTTGGGACTGTATGATCAGTTTGGAAGTGAAGTGTCAGTTTGCAAGTGAATAGTCAGATTAGGAGTGCATGATTAGTTTGGGAGTGAATAATCAGTTTGGGAGTGAACACAATTTGGGAGTTGTGAGTGAACAGTCAGTTTCAAGTGATCAATCAGTTTCAGAGTGAACAGTCAGTTTTGGAGTAATGGTCTGTTTGTGAGTGAACAGTCAGGTTGTTTACTCGCAAAATGACAATTCACTCGCAAACAGACCATTACTCCCAAGCTGTCTTCACCCCCACTCAGTTTGGCAGTGAATAATCAGTTTACGAGTGAACAATCAGTTTGAGAGGGTATGATAAGTTTGGGAGTGAAGGTCAGTTTGGGATTGATGGGTCATGTTTGGGAGTGAACAGTCAGTCTGGGAGTGAACAGTCAGTCTGGCAGTGTATGATCATCCTGGGAGTGCATGATCAGTTTGGGTGTGAAAGTCAGTTTATGAGTGAACACTGTCATGGTGTGAAGGTCAGTTTGGGAGTGAAGGTCAGTTTGGGACTGTATGATCAGTTTGAGACTGTATGATCAATTTGGTGAACAGTCAGTTTGGGAATAAAGGGTCTGTTGGCGAGTGAACAGTCATTTTGGGAGTGAATGATCTGTTTGAAGTGAACAGTCAGTTTGGGAGTATTGGTCTGTTTGTGAGTGACAGCCACTTTGGGAGTGAATAGTCAGTTTGGAGTGAATAGTGTCATGAAGCTATTATATTATATAATGTTATTGGAAATTATATATTTTTAAATAGAGGTTTTGTCTGTGTGTGTCTTAATTGGATTAAAGCCAGCTGTTCTGTGTGATTTGATGTATAGTGGTTTTGAGATGTAAACAGAGATAGAGGTACATTTGCATTTTGTTAAATAGAGCTTTCGAGGGGGAGTGAAATTTTGCACCTAGCTAGGAGACACCAAGCAATATATTTATGTTACTAATAAAATGTGTACTATGAAAGGAGTTTTATTGTTAGAGGAGGTGAAGTTCAAAGGGCCTAGTGATACAATGAAAATTTACATTTAAAGAGAAGTGCTGGATAAAACCTGAGGGGAGTTTCTATATGAGGCATGTAACATCAAAGCAGCTGTAAACCTACAACTGTCTGCAAAGGAACCAAATTGAAAGGAACCTCATTTTGAATTTGTAAGGTGAAAATGCTTTGCCTGGTGTCTGCTTAAAGTCTATGGGTTGTTGTTGCCTTAGTGGAGATTAATTTGGGAATTTGTTAAAAGTTATGATAGTAGTAATTTGCAGGCATGTGTAGATGTTTAATTTGTTGTAAATTAACAAATGTCTCATGTAGTTTGATATAAAAGCCTCTCAAGAACTGGTGGTCTGAATCCTGAATTTAGAGCTGCATCTCAAACATACCACTTAAAAATATAGGTTATGACAGTTGTTTTAAAGTTTCCCTCTGGGATTTTTTTTAAAAACTCAGCCTTTCTGAACTGCTGTGTCATAACAGTCAGTTTGGGAGTAATTGTCTGTTTGCAACTGAACAGTCAGTTTGTTCACTCCCAAAGTGATGGTTCTGTCCCAAGCTGACTGCTCACTTGCAAACACACCAATACACACAAACTGACTGTTCACTAGTAAACAAACCATTCACTCACAAACTGACTGTTCACTCACAGTCAGTTTGGGAGTGAACGGTCAGTTTGGGAGTGAACGGTTTGTTTACTAGTGAACGGTCAGTTTGGGAGTGAACAGTCAGTCTGGGAGTGAGCAGTTAGTCTGGGAGTGCATGACCAGTTTGGGACTGAACAGTCAGTTTGGGGGTGAAGGTCAATTTCAGCATCAACAGTCAGTTGGGAGTGAAGGTCAGTTTGGGAGTGAACCGTCAGTTTGGGAGTAATCGTCTGTTTGCAAATGAACAGTCAGTTTGTTCGTTCTTTCCCAAAATAGCTGTTCACTTGCAAACACACCATTACACCAAACTGACTGTTCAGTCGCCAACAGACCATTCACTCCCAAACTGAGTGTTCTCTCCCAGTCACTCTGGGAGTGAACAGTCAGTCTGGAAGTGAATAGTCAGTCTAGGAGTGCATGACCTGTTTGGGAGTGAATAGTCAGTCTGGGAGTGCATGACCAGTTTGGGAGTGAACAATCAGTCTGGGAGTGAACAGTCAGTCTGGGAGTACATGACCAGTTTGGGAGTGAACAATCAGTTTGGGAGTAAATGATCATTTTCTGACTGAATGATCTGTTTGGGAATGAACAGTCATGTTTGGGAGTGCATGATGAATTTGGGAGTGAACACATAGTTTGGGAGTGAACAGTCAGTTTGAGATTGTATGATCAGTTTGGGAGTGAACAGTCAGTTTGAGACTGTATGATCAGTTTGGGAGTGAACAGTCATGTTTGGGAGTGAAGGTTAGTTTGAGCTGTATAATCAGTTTGGGAGTGAACAGTCATGTTTGGGAGTGAAGGTTAGTTTGAGACTGTATGATCATTTTGGGAGTGAACAGTTATGTTTGGGAGTGAAGATTAGTTTGAGACTGTATGATCACTTTGGGAGTGAACAGTCATGTTTGGGAGTGAAGATTAGTTTGAGACTGTATGATCAGTTTGGGAGTGAACAGTCAGTTTGGGAGTGAAGGTTAGTTTGAGACTGTATGATCACTTTGGGAGTGAACAGTCATGTTTGGGAGTAATGGTCTGTTTACAAGTGAACAACCAATTTGGGAGTGAACAGTCAGTTTAAAGTGAATGATAAGTTTGGGAGTGAACAGGCAGTTTAGAAGTGAACGATCAGATTGGAGTGAACAGTCAGTTGGGAGTAATTGTTGGTTAAGGAGTAGCGGTCTGTCTGCAAGTGACCAGTCTGTTTGGGAGTAATGATCTGTTTGTGAGTGACCAGTCAGTTTGGGAGTGATCAGTCAGTTTGGGAGTAATAATCTGTTTGTGAGTGACCAGTCTGTTTGGGAATAATGATCTGTTCGTGAGTAATGATCTGTTTGTGAGTGACCAGTCTGTTTGGGAGTGATCAGTCAGTTTGGGAGTAATGATCTGTTTGTGAGTGATCAGTCTGTTTGTGAGTGACCAGTCTGTTTGTGAGTGACCAGTCTGTTTGGGAGTGATCAGTCAGTTTGGCAGTAATGATCTGTTTGTGAGTGATCAGTCTGTTTGGGAGTGATCAGTCAGTTTGGGAGTAATGATCTGTTTGTGAGTGACCAGTCTGTTTGTGAGTGACCAGTCTGTTTGGGAGTGATCAGTCAGTTTGGCAGTAATGATCTGTTTGTGAGTGATCAGTCTGTTTGGGAGTGATCAGTCAGTTTGGGAGTAATGATCTGTTTGTGAGTGACCAGTCTGTTTGGGAGTGATCAGTCAGTTTGGCAGTAATGATCTGTTTGGGAGTGACCAGTCTGTTTGGGAGTGACCAGTCTGTTTGGAGTGACCAGTCAGATTGAGAGTAATGATCTGTTTGTGAGTGACCAGTCTGTTTGTGAGTGACCAGTCTGTTTGTGAGTGACCAGTCTGTTTGGGAGTGATCAGTCAGTTTGGCAGTAATGATCTGTTTGGGAGTGACCAGTCTGTTTGGGAGTAATGATCTGTTTGTGAGTGACCAGTCAGTTTGGGAGTGACCAGTCTGTTTGGGAGTAATGATCTGTTTGTGAGTGACCAGTCTGTTTGGGAGTGATCAGTCTGTTTGGGAGTGACCAGTCTGTTTGTGAGTGATCAGTCTGTTTGGGAGTGACCAGTCTGTTTGGGAGTGAACAGTCTGTTTGGGAGTAATGATCTGTTTGTGAGTGACCAGTCTGTTTGGGAGTGACCAGTCTGTTTGGGAGTGACCAGCCTGTTTGGGAGTAATGATTTGTTTGTGAGTGACCAGTCTGTTTGTGAGTGACCAGTCTGTTTGGGAGTGACCAGCCTGTTTGGGAGTAATGATTTGTTTGTGAGTGACCAGTCTGTTTGGAAGTAATGATCTGTTTGTGAGTGACCAGTCTGTTTGTGAGTGACCAGTCTGTTTGGGAGTAATGATCTATTTGTGAGTGACCAGTCTGTTTGGGAGTGACCAGCCTGTTTGGGAGTAATGATCTGTTTGTGAGTGACCAGTCTGTTTGGGAGTGACCAGTCTGTTTGGGAGTAATGATCTGTTTGTGAGTGACCAGTCTGTTTGGGAGTAATGATCTGTTTGTGAGTGACCAGTCTGTGAGTGACCAGTCTGTTTGGGAGTGACCAGTCTGTTTGGGAGTAATGATCTGTTTGTGAGTGACCAGTCTGTTTGGGAGTGACCAGTCTGTGAGTGACCAGTCTGTTTGGGAGTAATGATCTGTTTGTGAGTGACCAGTCTGTTTGGGAGTGACCAGTCTGTTTGGGAGTAATGATCTATTTGTGAGTGACCAGTCTGTTTGTGAGTGACCAGTCTGTTTGGGAGTGACCAGCCTGTTTGGGAGTAATGATTTGTTTGTGAGTGACCAGTCTGTTTGGGGGTAATGATCTGTTTGTGAGTGACCAGTCTGTGAGTGACCAGTCTGTTTGGGAGTGACCAGTCTGTTTGGGAGTGATCAGTCTGTTTGGGAGTAATGATCTATTTGTGAGTGACCAGTCTGTTTGGGAGTGACCAGCCTGTTTGGGAGTGATCAGTCTGTTTGGGAGTAATGAACTATTTGTGAGTGACCAGTCTGTTTGGGAGTGACCAGCCTGTTTGGGAGTAATGATCTGTTTGTGAGTGACCAGTCTGTTTGTGAGTGACCAGTCTGTTTGGGAGTAATGATCTATTTGTGAGTGACCAGTCTGTTTGGGAGTGACCAGCCTGTTTGGGAGTAATGATCTGTTTGTGAGTGACCAGTCTGTTTGGGAGTGACCAGTCTGTTTGGGAGTAATGATCTGTTTGTGAGTGACCAGTCTGTTTGGGAGTAATGATCTGTTTGTGAGTGACCAGTCTGTGAGTGACCAGTCTGTTTGGGAGTGACCAGTCTGTTTGGGAGTAATGATCTGTTTGTGAGTGACCAGTCTGTGAGTGACCAGTCTGTTTGGGAGTGACCAGTCTGTTTGGGAGTAATGATCTGTTTGTGAGTGACCAGTCTGTTTGGGAGTGACCAGTCTGTTTGGGAGTAATGATTTGTTTGTGAGTGACCAGTCTGTTTGGGAGTAATGATCTGTTTGTGAGTGACCAGTCTGTGAGTGACCAGTCTGTTTGGGAGTAATGATCTGTTTGTGAGTGACCAGTCTGTGAGTGACCAGTCTGTTTGGGAGTGACCAGTCTGTTTGGGAGTAATGATCTGTTTGTGAGTGACCAGTCTGTGAGTGACCAGTCTGTTTGGGAGTGACCAGTCTGTTTGGGAGTAATGATCTGTTTGTGAGTGACCAGTCTGTGAGTGACCAGTCTGTTTGGGAGTGACCAGTCTGTTTGGGAGTAATGATCTGTTTGTGAGTGACCAGTCTGTTTGGGAGTGACCAGTCTGTTTGGGAGTAATGATTTGTTTGTGAGTGACCAGTCTATTTGGGAGTAATGATCTGTTTGTGAGTGACCAGTCTGTGAGTGACCAGTCTGTTTGGGAGTAATGATCTGTTTGTGAGTGACCAGTCTGTTTGGGAGTGACCAGTCTGTTTGGGAGTGACCAGTCTGTTTGGGAGTAATGATCTGTTTGTGAGTGACCAGTCTGTGAGTGACCAGTCTGTTTGTGAGTGACCAGTCTGTTTGGGAGTGACCAGTCTGTTTGGGAGTAATGATCTGTTTGTGAGTGACCAGTCAGTTTGGGAGTAATGGTCGGTTGAGGAGTAGCGGTCTGTTTGCGAGTGCTTGGACAAAGCCTACCTAGCTGGATAAATAACCTTTATTTCCAGTTGTTCACACCAATGTTGGTGTCTCTTTGTTGCTGTTGTTTGGTTTGCCAGCTGCTGAAAGGGGAAAGCTGATGTTTCGCTCTATCTCCTTTCCAGGAAATCAAATTGCCTCACATCCTCAGCCTGGAATAGGGACTTGTCACAGTTCCCTCACATCAATCCAACTCACCACCTCTGCCCAGTCGCTGATGACCATCATGGACCGGAATTCATTGAACCTAATGATAAAAGCAAAATTTGCCTCTCTGCAGCATCTCTGTCATTCCATCTTTGTCCCCCCCAAGCCCCACCACCACCACCCACCCCACCACCCCCCCACCATCACCCACTCCACCTCCCCCCCACCACCCCCACCACTGCAGCCCCCAGCCCCCTGCCACCACGGCCCTTTATCATTTTCTCTTTGTCTATCTCACTCATTCTCTTTCTCTTCCATTACTGTATCTCTCTGTTTTGCTCTCTCTCCCTCGATCTTCCTCGCTATGTCTCTTTGTAGCTTTTGTTGTCTGTATAACATTTCAATATACCTACAGCCGCTTCTCACCACCTCAGGACATCCCAAAGCGTTACACACTGCTTAAATTGGTGCTTCCTTTGAGATTCGGTGGTCTTGTGGGTGTCCTGATGCATTACACGATGAAAAGCTTCCACAGCATGGCTCCTTTTTTTTTTCAGCGATACTCAAGTTATGAACTACCAAGTGACTACTTTGTGAATTCAGGGCACTGTTGTAATGTGTGAAACACAGCAGCCATTCGGTGCACAGCAAGCTCCCACAAGTAGCTATCAGGTATGTGACCGGGTAGTCTGTTAAGTGCTGACTGAGGAATATTGACTTCAGAACATCAGGAAGAACTCTCTCTTGCTTTTCTTCTGATCGTCGGTGTGGGGTGTGGGGGAGGTGTGTAAGTCTGTCCATTAACTGCAGAGGAGGGGGTCCAATACCTGGTGCGTGTGGTCGGGGGGAGAGCGTTGGGCTGTTTACAGTTGCGTGTTTGGTGTTTTGAGTTATGTTCAGTGTGTGCACAAGACCCACTGACGAAACAGGTTTTTTGTTTGGCATCAACTGTTTTACTGAACAAATACAAATCGCGGCCCGGCTTCAGCTCCCACAGCCCTCCCGCCGCGCCGTCGGAACAGGAAAAACAGGAACGTCGACGAGGACAAGGAAAAGACAAGACCAATAAATTAAGTAGAAAGTTGGAATGCAGGATCCCAAAGTGCGAATGGCAGCGGCAGGCTTGGAAACGGTCAGCATCGAGCTGTAGTCCACTGGTTCCCACATTTGTATTCCCCACCTCCCCTCACCCCCACCCACCCACCCAATGACAGCAATGTGACTGAGAGCCGGCACCATCGCGAAGCATCCCGCGTTACCAGCTGGGAGCGGTGTTGGCAAGCCGTCGCATCCGTCTGCAGGGTTTCAAAAAAACAAAAGGCAGAAGGGTTCAGCAAGACTTCGACTCAGCAACCACCTTCATGTTACAACAAGCACACAGCGCGTTCTCCATTGTCAACATCCTGGGGGTTACCATTGACCAGAAACTGAACTGGACCAGCCATATAAATACTGTGGCTACAAGAGCAGGTCAGAGGCTGGGAATCCTGCAGAGAGTTGCTCACCTCCAGACTCCCCAAAGCCTGTCCACCATCTACAAGGCACAAGTCAGGAGGGTGATGGGATACTCCCCACTTGCCTGGATGAGTGCAGCTCCCACAACACTCAAGAAGCTCAACACCATCCAGGACAAAGCAGCCCCGCTTGATTGGGACCCCATCCACCACCTTATACATTCATTCCCTAGACCACCGACGCACAGTAGCAGCAGTGTGTGTATCATCTACAAGATGCACTGCAGCAACTCAACAAGGCTCCTTAGACAGCACCTTCCAAACACGCGACTTCTACCACCTAGAAGGACAAGGGCAGCAGACACATGGGAATGCCACCACCTGGAAGTTCCCCTCCAAGTCACTTATCATCCTGACTTGGAAAGATATTGGCTGTTCCTTCATTGTCGCTCGATCAAAATCCTGGAACTCCCTCCCTAACTGCACTGTGGGTGTACCTACACCACATGGGACTGCAGCAGTTAAAGAAGGCAGCTCACCACCACTTTCTCAAGGGCAATAAATGCTGGTCTTGCCAGCAACACCTACATCCTGTGAAAGAACAATAACAGCGGTCGGCCTAACTACTCCATGCTGCTGTTTGTACTCCACGCAAGCCTCTTCCCAACCAGACTTAATCTCACCCACTAAAGAAATCTGTCTATTCCTTTCTCCCGCGTGTGGTTATCCAGATTCTTAAACACATTGGCACGATTCATCTCGGCCCCTCCCCTGTGGGAGCGAGTTCCACATTCTCAGCACTCTCTGGGTAAAGAGGTTTCTCCCGAATCCCTAATGGGATTCATGAGTGACTAATTGGACTTACAACACATCCATTTTACATTTGGCATCACAGAGATACCAAGGAACGAGTGCTTGATGGTGTGACTGTGGGTGAGGGTCCCTTACTTTGCACTGTTCTCTATCTCTGGCTCTATCTCTACCCCTATCTCTAACTCGTCGTGCTGTACCTGGTGTTTCTGTCCTGATCACGAATCTTTTTCTCCATCTCTGCGTCGGTCAGCGTCTCCAAAAGTGGGCACCACTGGTCTGCGTCGGTGGTGTTTCGGAGTGCGCTCTCTACGATTGGCAGTGGGTTCTCACTGGAAAATCAAATGCAGGATGCGGTGGAGAGGGGAGAGAGGCAAGGGGGAGAAGTCAAGGGGTTGGGGAAGGGGAATTTTCAAATGCCAGGTGAGAGAGAACAGGAAGGCAAACAGAACTGAACATATGTTTTTTGCAACTCAAGTTTGACACCCCACAGCCCCGGACAACTCGAACACCACCGTGCTGTTCCCAAGGTAGCAAGAAAGCACAAATGCACCACAAGATGCAATACGAGATGCAGCGAGGAGTGTTTGGATGTGACTCGGATGGGATTTACCTCCCAGCCCCACTCGGGATGGAAGCCCGATAACCCGAGGCTGGTTACGCACAGCTCAGCGAAACCATACCATCAGAGGGTCAGTACTGAGGGAGCGCTGCACTGTCAGAGGGTCAGTACTGAGGGAGTGCTGCACTGTCAGAGGGTCAGTACTAAGGGAGCGCCGCACTGTCGGAGGGTCAGTACTGAGGGAGTGCTGCACTGTCAGAGGGTCAGTACTGAGGGAACACCGCACTGTCGGAGGGTCAATACTGAGTGAGTGCTGCACTATCGGAGGGTCAGTACTGAGGGAGTGCCGCACTGTCGGAGGGTCAGTACTGAGGGAGTGCTGCACTGTCGGAGGGTCAGTACTGAGGGAGTGCTGCACTGAAGAAAGGGAGGCAGAATGATGGGGGTGGGGGGGGGTTCCGCACTCTCGCATCTGCCAGCCTCGGGGTGAGACGTTAAAGCCAAGCCCATTCTACCCTCTCAGATGGGAAAAGGAAATCTCCCACGGGGGTCACCAATGGGAGTAGAGCAGGCGGTGGTGGGATCTCTCCAGTAGCCCCGGGGCCAGTCTCGACCCCTCAACCCAGATCATTAAAAACAGCCTGCCTGCTCACCGTGCTTTCTGGGAGCGAGCTGTGGGTGAAAGTGGGGACTACCGCATTATGTGCATCCTCGCCATGACCACACTTCAAAACAAAAACGCTCTCTTGACCATGACGGAGCGCTTTGAGGGTGCTCTGACTTGGGGAAAGGCGTTGCCAAAATATCAGGCTTTCTTTCTCTGAGGGCTCGCAGCCAGTTTCTCAAAGAGACTGAAGCAGGGGACAGGATGAGGCCAATGTAAGTCATCCCAGAGGGGGGGGGAGGGGTCGGTGGCGAGCGGCACTGCCCCCATCCAGTGACCCCCACCCCTCACCCTCCCCTGCCACACAGCCCCCACCCCCGCCTCCCGTTGGTGCTGATGTGGCACCGAAACTCGCACCCCTAACAGACCTGAACGCGTACGTTCTCTGATGCCAGCTCAGCTGCCCCCGGATGCTGTAGGCGATGGTGGTAACAAACTCCCCGCCCAGGCCCAGCTCCGAGCACAGCTTCAGCGCAAACTTCTCAGGTGAGTTGTCCCTCTCCGACATGTCCCACTCGAACTGGTCGACCAGCAGGATGTTCCCCACGTGGGTGTTGAGCTGCAGGAGAGATGCAGAGGTAAAAGAAAGGGAGATTACTCAAGGCCAACAGTGTGGAGGGGGTTAACAGGGTTTACAGGGAGGGGGGGAGAGGACGGAGAGGGGGGGTCGAATGCTTCCAAAAGCAACGTTTCAAAGCCTTGCCCCGCCTCACTCCAAGGCCATCACATGCCCCCCGTCCTTTACAGGAGAGCCCATCCATCCAGTTAACGATCAGGGCAGAACCCTCTCCCTGCACCGCAATAAAAATAAGGGCACACGTAGCCTGACCCCACTCACTGCCACACCCTCCCCACCCCACCCCACACATCACCACTGTCCGCTCGCTGGCTGTCAAGCAACTGACACCGGGAAGCAGAGAGATCGTGTTAACTACAATTGACCTGTAGCTCGATCACATTTGGGAGTCACTGTGCACAGTTCCGGTCTCCGTATCACACTGGGATTACTGTGCACAGTTCCGGTCTCCGTATCACACTGGGAGTCACTGTGCACAGTTCCAGTCTCCGTATCACACTGGGAGTCACTGTGCACAGTTCCCATCTCCATATCACACTGGGAGTCACTGTGCACAGTTCCGGTCTCCATAGCACACCGGGAGACACTGTGCACAGTTCCAGTCTGTGTAACGCACTAGGCGTCACTATGCACAGTTCCTGTCTCTGTATCACACTGGGAGTTACTGTGCACAGTTCTGGTCTCTGAATCACACTGGGAGTCACTGTGCACAGTTCCGGTCTCTCTATCACACTGGGAGTTACCGTGCACAGTTCCGGTCTCCGTATCACACTGGGAGTCACTGTGCACAGTTCCCATCTCCATATCACATTGGGAGTCACTGTGCACAGTTCTGGTCTCCATATCACACTGGGAGACACTGTGCACAGTTCCGGTCTCTGTCACACTGGGAGACACTGTGCACAGTTCCGGTCTGTGTATCACACTGGGAGTCACTGTGCACAGTTCCTGTCTCTGTATCACACTGGGAGTTACTGTGCACAGTTCTGGTTTCTAAATCACACAGGGAGTCACTGTGCACGGTTCCGGTTTCTGTATCACACTGGGAGTTACGGTACACACTTCCTGTATCTGTATCGCACTGGGAGTCACTGTGCACAGTTCTGGTTTCTGTATCACACTGGGAGTTACTGTACACAGTTCCTGTATCTGTATCACACTGGGAGTTACTGTGCACAGTGCCGGTCTCTCTGTCACACTGGGAGTCACTGTGCACAGTTCCGGTCTCTGTATGACAATGGGAGTCATTGTGCACAGTTCCGGTCTCTGTATCACACTGAGAGTCGCTGTGCACAGTTCTGGTATCTTTGTCTTACTGGGAGTGACTATGCACAGTTCCGGCATCTGTGTCACACTGGGAGTCACTGTGCACAGTTCCGGTCTCTGTAACACACTGGGAGTCACTATGCACAGTTCCGGTCTCCGTATCACACTGGTGTCACTGTGCACAGCTCCGGTCTCTGATTCACACTGGGAGTTACTGTGCACTGTTCCAGTCTCTGTATCACACTGGGTGTTACTGTGCACAGTTCCAGTCACTGCAACACACTGGGAATCACGGTGCACAGGTCCAGTCTCGGTATCACACTGGGAGTTACTGTGCACAGTTCTGGTCGCCGTATCACACTAGGAGTCACTGTGCACAGTTCTGGTCTCTGTATCACACTGGGAGTCATTGTGCACAGTTCTTGTCTCTGTATCACACTGGGGGTCACTGTGCAAAGTTCCACTCTCTGTATCACACTAGGAGCCACTGTGCACAGTTCCAGTCTCTGTATCACACTGGGAGTTACGGTGCACAGTTCCGGTCTCTGTATCACACTGGGAGTCACTGTGCACAGTTCTGGTCTCTGTATCACACTGGGAGTCACTGTGCACAGATCCAGTCTCTGTATCACACTGGGAGTTACTGTGCACAGTTCCGGTCTCTGTATCACACTGGGTGTTACTGTGCACAGTTCTGGTCTTCATATCACACTGGGAGTTACTGTGCACAGTTCTGGTCACTGTATCACACTGGGAGTCACTCTGCATAGTTGCAGTCTCTGTATCACACTGGGAGTTACTGTGCACAGTTCCGGTCTCCCTATCACACTGGGAGTTACTGTGCACATGTTCAGTCTCTGTATCACACTGGGAGTCACTGTCCACAGTTCCGGTCTCTGTATCACACTGGGAGTTATTGTGCACAGTTCCGGTCTCCATATCACACTGCGAGTCACTGTGCACAGTTCTGGTCTGTGTATCACACTGGGAGTCACTGTGCACAGTTCTGGTCTCTGAATCGCACTGGGAGTCACTGTGCACAGTTCCGGTTTCTGGATCACACTGGGAGTCAATGTGCACAGTGCTGGTCTCTGAATCACACTGGGAGTCATTGTGCGCAGTTCCGGTTTCTGTATAACACTGGGTAAACTGTGCATAGTTCCAGTTTCTGTATCACATTGGGAGTTACTGTGCACAATTCCAGTCTCTGTATCACACTGGGAGTCGCTGTGCACAGTTCCGGTCTCTGTATCACACTGGGAGTTACTGTGCATAGGGCCGGTCTCCGTATCAC
This sequence comes from Carcharodon carcharias, assembly GCF_017639515.1. NCBI lineage: Eukaryota > Metazoa > Chordata > Chondrichthyes > Lamniformes > Lamnidae > Carcharodon > Carcharodon carcharias. The sequence goes on from NC_054490.1 coordinate 4,574,848, forward strand.
ACTGGGAGTTACTGTGCACAGTTCCTGTCTCTGTATCGAACTAGGAGTCACTGTGCACAGTTCCGGTCTCTGTGTCACACTGGGAGTCACTGTACACAGTCCCGGTATCCCTATCACACTGGGAGTCACTGTGCACAGTTCTGTTCTCTGTATCACACTGGGAGTTACTGTGCACAGTTCCAGTCTCCGCATCACACTGGGAGACACTATGCATAGTTGCAGTCTTTGTATAACACTGGGAGTTACTGTGCACAGTTCTGGTCTCTGTAAAACACTGGGGGTTACTGTGCTCCGTTCCTGTCTCTGTATCACACTGGGAGTCACTGTGCACAGTTGCAGTCTCTGTATCACACTGGGAGTTACTGTGCACAGTTCCAGTCTCTGTATCACACTGGGAGTCACTGTACACAGTTCCGGTCTCTGTATCAAACTGGGAATCACTGTGCACAGTTCTGGTCTCTGTATCACACTTGGAGTCACTGTGCACATTTCTGGTGTCTGTATCACACTTGGAGTTACTGTGCATAGGTCCGGTCTCCGTATCACACTGGGAGGTACTGTGCACAGTTGCAGTCTCTGTATAACACTGGGAGTTACTGTGCACAGCTCTGGTCTCTGTATCACACTGGGAGTCACTGTGCAAAGTTCCAGTCTCTGTATCACACTGGGAGTCACTGTGCACAATTCCAGTCTCTGTATCACACTGGGAGTTACTGTGCACAGTTCCAGTCTCTATATCACACTGGGAGTTATTGTGCACAGTTCCAGTCTCTGTATCACACTGGGAGTTACTGTGCACAGTTCCCGTCTCCCTATCACACTGAGAGTTACTGTGCACATGTTCAGTCTCTGTATCACACTGGGAGTTACTGTGCACAATTCTGGTCTCCATATCACACTGCGAGTCACTGTGCACAGTTCTGGTCTGTGTATCACACTGGGAGTTACTGTGCACAGTTCTGGTCTCTGAATCACACTGGGAGTCACTGTGCACAGTTCTGGTCTCTGTATCACACTGGGAATCACTGTGCACAGTTCCGGTCTCTGTCTCACACTGGGAGTTACTGTGCACAGTTCATGTCTCTGTATCACACTGGGAGTTATTGTGCACAGTTCCCGTCTCCCTAGCACACTGGGAGTTACTGTGCACATGTTCAGTCTCTGTATCACACTGGGAGTTACTGTGCACAATTCCGGTCTCCATATCACACTGCGAGTCACTGTGCACAGTTCTGGTCTGTGTATCACACTGGGAGTTACTGTGCACAGTTCTGGTCTCTGAATCACACTGGGAGTCACTGTGCACAGTTCCGGTTTCTGTATCACACTGGGAGTCACTGTGCACAGTTCCTGTCTCTGTATCACACTGGGTGTTACTGTGCATATTTCCTGTCTCTGTATCACACTGGGAGTCACTGTGCACAATTCCGGTCTCCATATCACACTGCGAGTCACTGTGCACAGTTCTGGTCTGTGTATCACACTGGGAGTTACTGTGCACAGTTCTGGTCTCTGAATCACACTGGGAGTCACTGTGCACAGTTCCGGTGCCTGTATCACACTACGAGTTACTTTGCACAGTTCCGGTCTCTATCACACTGGGAATTCCTGTGCACAGTTCCAGTGTCTGTATCACACTATGAGTCACTGTGCACAGTTCCAGTCTGCATATCACACAGGGAGTTACTGTGCACACCTTCTGCCGCTGTATCACACTGGGAGTCACTGTGCACAGTTGCTGTCTCTGTATCACACTGGGAGTCACTGTGCACAGTTGCAGTCTCTGTAACACACTGGGAGTCACTATGCACAGTTGCAGGCTCTGTATCATACTGGGGGTCACTGTGCACAGTTGCAGTCTCTGTATCACACTGGGAGTTACTGTGCACAGTTCCAGTCTCTGTATCACACTGGGAGTTACTGTGCACAGTTCCAGTTTCTGTATCACACTGGGAGTCACTGTGCACAATTCTGGGCTCTGTATCACACTGGGTGTTACTGTGCATATTTCCTGTCTCTGTATCACACTGGGAGTCACTGTGCACAGTTCTGGTCTGTGTATCACACTGGGAGTTACTGGGCACAGTTCTGATCTCTGAATCACACTGGGAGTCACTGTGCACAGTTCCGGTTTCTGTATCGCACTGGGAGTCACTGTGCACAGTTCTGGTCTCTGTATCGCACTGGGAGTCACTGTGCACAGTTCTGGTCTCTGTATCACACAGGGAGTCACTGTGCACAGTTCCAGTCTCTGTAACACACTGGGAATCACTGTGCACAGTTCTGTTCCCTGTATCACACTGCGAGTTACTTTGCACAGTTCCGGTCTCTAACGCACTGGGAGTTACTGTGCACAGTTCCAGTCTCTGTATCACAGTGGCAGTCACTGTGCACAGTTCCATTCTCCGTATTACACTGGGAGTTACTGTGCACACTTTCTGCCTCTGTATCACACTGGGAGTCACTGTGCATAGTTCCAGTCTCTGTATCACACTGGGCGTCACTGTGCACACTTCCTGTCTCTGTATCACACTGGGAGCTACTGTGCACAGTTCCAGTCTCCGTATCACACTGGGAGTTAATGTGCACAGTTCCAGTTTCTGTATCAGACTGGGAGTTACTGTGCACACCTCCTGTCTCTGTATCACACTGGGAGTCACTGTGCATAGTTACGGTCTCTGTATCACACTGAGACTTACTGTGCACAGTTCCGGTCTCTGTATCACACTGGGAGTTACTGTGCATAGTTCTGGTGTCTGTATCACACTGGGAGTCACTGAGCACAATTCCGGTCTCCGTATCACACTGGGCGTTACTGTGCACAGTTCCAGTCTCTGTATCACACTGGGAGTTACTGTGCACTGTTCCGGACTCTGTATCACACTGGGCGTTACTGTACAATGTTCCGGTCTCTGTATTCTACTGGGAGTAACTGTGCACAGTTCCGGTCTCTGTATCACACTGGGCGATACTGTGCACAGTTCCGGTCTCTGTATAACACTGGGAGTTACTGTTCACAGTTCCAGTCTCTGTATCATACTGAGAGTTAATGTGCACAGTTCCGGTCTCTGTATCACACTGAGATTACTGTGCACAGTTCCGGTGACTATCACACTGGGAGTTACTGTGCACAGTTCGGGGCTCCGTATCACACTGGGAGTTACTGTGCACACTTCCTGTCTCTGTATCACACTGGGAGTCACTGTGCATAGGTCCGGTCTCCGTATCACACTGGGGGTTACTGTGCACAGTTGCAGACTCTGTATCACACTGGGAGTTACTGTACACAGTTCCTGTCCCTGTATCACACTGGGAGACGCTGTGCACAGTTGCAGTCTCTGTATCACACTGGGAGTCACTGTGCATAGTTGCCGTCTCTGTATCGCACTGGAAGTTACTGTGCACAGTTCCAGTCTCTGTATCCCACTGGGAGTCACTGTGCAAAGTTCCAGTCTCTGTATCACACTGGGAGTCACTGTGCACATTTCCAGTCTCTGTATCACACTGGGTGTTACTGTGCACAGTTCCAGTCTCTGTATCACACTGGGAGTTACTGTGCACAGTTCCAGTCTCTGTATCACACTGGGAGTTATTGTGCACAGTTCCCGTCTCCCTATAACACTGGGAGTTACTGTGCACATGTTCAGTCTCTGTATCACACTGGGAGTTACTGTGCATCATTCCGGTCTCCATATCACACTGCGAGTCACTGAGCACAGTTCTGGTCTGTGTATCACACTGGGAGTTACTGGGCACAGGTCTGGTCTCTGAATCACACTGGGAGTCACTGTGCACAGTTCTGGGCTCTGTATCACACTTGGTGTTACTGTGCATATTTCCTGTCTCTGTATCACACTGGGAGTCACTGTGCACAGTTCCAGTCTCTGTATCACACTGGGAGTCACTGTGCACAGTTCCGGTCCCTGTATCACACTGCGAGTTACTTTGCACATTTCCGGTCTCTATCACACTGGGAGTTACTGTGCCCAGTTCCAGTCTCTGCATCACAGTGGGTGTCACTGTCCACAGTTCCAGTCTCTGTATCACACTGGGAGTTACTGTGCACAGTTCCAGTCTCTGTATCACACTGGGAGTTACTGTGCACAGTTCATGTCTCTGTATCACACTGGGAGTTACAGTGCACAGTTCTTGTCTCCCTATCACACTGGGAGTTACTTTGCACATGTTCAGTCTCTGTATCACACTGGGAGTTACTGTGCACAATTCCGGTCTCCATATCACACTGCGAGTCACTGTGCACAGTTCTGGTCTGTGTATCACACTGGGAGTTACTGTGCACAGTTCTGGTCTCTGAATCACACTGGGAGTCACTGTGCACAGTTCCGGTTTCTGTATCACTCTGGGAGTTACTGTGCACATTCCGGTCTCCGTATCACACTGGGGGTTACTGTGCACAGTTCCGGTCTCTGTTACACTGGGAGTTACTGTGCACAGTTCCAGTCTCCGTATCACACTGGGAGTGATTTGCACAGTTCCAGTTTCTGTATCACACTGGGAGTTACTGTGCACACCTCCTGTCTCTGTATCACACTGGGAGTTACTGTGCACAGTTCCGGTCTCCGTATCACACTGGGAGTTACTGTGCACAATTCCGCTCTCCCTATCACACTGGGAGTTACTGTGCACAGTTCCTGTTTCAGAACCACACTGGGAATTAATGTGCACACCTCCTGTCTCTGTATCACACTGGGCATTACTGTGCAGAGTTCCGGTCTCTGTATCACACTGGGAGTTACTGTGCACAGTTCTGGTCTCTGTATCACACTGGGAGTAACTTGTGCACAGTTCCGGTCTCTGTATCACACTGGGTGTTACTGTACACAGTTCCAGTCTCCGTATCACACTGGGGGTCACTGTGCACTGTTCCGGTCTCTTTATAACACTGGGAGTTACTGTGCACAGTTCTGGTCACTGTATCACACTGGGAGTCACTCTGCATAGTTGCAGTCTCTGTATCACACTGGGAGTTACTGTGCACAGTTCCGGTCTCCCTATCACACTGGGAGTTACTGTGCACATGTTCAGTCTCTGTATCACACTGGGAGTCACTGTCCACAGTTCCGGTCTCTGTATCACACTGGGAGTTATTGTGCACAGTTCCGGTCTCCATATCACACTGCGAGTCACTGTGCACAGTTCTGGTCTGTGTATCACACTGGGAGTCACTGTGCACAGTTCTGGTCTCTGAATCGCACTGGGAGTCACTGTGCACAGTTCCGGTTTCTGGATCACACTGGGAGTCAATGTGCACAGTGCTGGTCTCTGAATCACACTGGGAGTCATTGTGCGCAGTTCCGGTTTCTGTATAACACTGGGTGAACTGTGCATAGTTCCAGTTTCTGTATCACATTGGGAGTTACTGTGCACAATTCCAGTCTCTGTATCACACTGGGAGTCGCTGTGCACAGTTCCGGTCTCTGTATCACACTGGGAGTTACTGTGCATAGGGCCGGTCTCCGTATCACACTGGGAGTTACTGTGCACAGTTCCTGTCTCTGTATCGAACTAGGAGTCACTGTGCACAGTTCCGGTCTCTGTGTCACACTGGGAGTCACTGTACACAGTCCCGGTATCCCTATCACACTGGGAGTCACTGTGCACAGTTCTGTTCTCTGTATCACACTGGGAGTTACTGTGCACAGTTCCAGTCTCCGCATCACACTGGGAGACACTATGCATAGTTGCAGTCTTTGTATAACACTGGGAGTTACTGTACACAGTTCTGGTCTCTGTAAAACACTGGGGGTTACTGTGCTCCGTTCCTGTCTCTGTATCACACTGGGAGTCACTGTGCACAGTTGCAGTCTCTGTATCACACTGGGAGTTACTGTGCACAGTTCCAGTCTCTGTATCACACTGGGAGTCACTGTACACAGTTCCGGTCTCTGTATCAAACTGGGAATCACTGTGCACAGTTCTGGTCTCTGTATCACACTTGGAGTCACAGTGCACATTTCTGGTGTCTGTATCACACTTGGAGTTACTGTGCATAGGTCCGGTCTCCGTATCACACTGGGAGGTACTGTGCACAGTTGCAGTCTCTGTATAACACTGGGAGTTACTGTGCACAGCTCTGGTCTCTGTATCACACTGGGAGTCACTGTGCAAAGTTCCAGTCTCTGTATCAAACTGGGAGTCACTGTGCACAATTCCAGTCTCTGTATCACACTGGGAGTTACTGTGCACAGTTCCAGTCTCTATATCACACTGGGAGTTATTGTGCACAGTTCCAGTCTCTGTATCACACTGGGAGTTACTGTGCACAGTTCCCGTCTCCCTATCACACTGAGAGTTACTGTGCACATGTTCAGTCTCTGTATCACACTGGGAGTTACTGTGCACAATTCTGGTCTCCATATCACACTGCGAGTCACTGTGCACAGTTCTGGTCTGTGTATCACACTGGGAGTTACTGTGCACAGTTCTGGTCTCTGAATCACACTGGGAGTCACTGTGCACAGTTCTGGTCTCTGTATCACACTGGGAATCACTGTGCACAGTTCCGGTCTCTGTATCACACTGGGAGTTACTGTGCACAGTTCATGTCTCTGTATCACACTGGGAGTTATTGTGCACAGTTCCCGTCTCCCTAGCACACTGGGAGTTACTGTGCACATGTTCAGTCTCTGTATCACACTGGGAGTTACTATGCACAATTCCGGTCTCCATATCACACTGCGAGTCACTGTGCACAGTTCTGGTCTGTGTATCACACTGGGAGTTACTGTGCACCGTTCTGGTCTCTGAATCACACTGGGAGTCACTGTGCACAGTTCCGGTTTCTGTATCACACTGGGAGTCACTGTGCACAGTTCCGGTCTCTGTATCACACTGGGTGTTACTGTGCATATTTCCTGTCTCTGTATCACACTGGGAGTCACTGTGCACAATTCCGGTCTCCATATCACACTGCGAGTCACTGTGCACAGTTCTGGTCTGTGTATCACACTGGGAGTTACTGTGCACAGTTCTGGTCTCTGAATCACACTGGGAGTCACTGTGCACAGTTCCGGTGCCTGTATCACACTACGAGTTACTTTGCACAGTTCCGGTCTCTATCACACTGGGAGTTCCTGTGCACAGTTCCAGTGTCTGTATCACACTATGAGTCACTGTGCACAGTTCCAGTCTGCATATCACACAGGGAGTTACTGTGCACACCTTCTGCCGCTGTATCACACTGGGAGTCACTGTGCACAGTTGCTGTCTCTGTATCACACTGGGAGTCACTGTGCACAGTTGCAGTCTCTGTAACACACTGGGAGTCACTATGCACAGTTGCAGGCTCTGTATCATACTGGGGGTCACTGTGCACAGTTGCAGTCTCTGTATCACACTGGGAGTTACTGTGCACAGTTCCAGTCTCTGTATCACACTGGGAGTTACTGTGCACAGTTCCAGTTTCTGTATCACACTGGGAGTCACTGTGCACAATTCTGGGCTCTGTATCACACTGGGTGTTACTGTGCATATTTCCTGTCTCTGTATCACACTGGGAGTCACTGTGCACAGTTCTGGTCTGTGTATCACACTGGGAATTACTGGGCACAGTTCTGATCTCTGAATCACACTGGGAGTCACTGTGCACAGTTCCGGTTTCTGTATCGCACTGGGAGTCACTGTGCACAGTTCTGGTCTCTGTATCGCACTGGGAGTCACTGTGCACAGTTCTGGTCTCTGTATCACACAGGGAGTCACTGTGCACAGTTCCAGTCTCTGTAACACACTGGGAATCACTGTGCACAGTTCTGTTCCCTGTATCACACTGCGAGTTACTTTGCACAGTTCCGGTCTCTAACGCACTGGGAGTTACTGTGCACAGTTCCAGTCTCTGTATCACAGTGGCAGTCACTGTGCACAGTTCCATTCTCCGTATTACACTGGGAGTTACTGTGCACACTTTCTGCCTCTGTATCACACTGGGAGTCACTGTGCATAGTTCCAGTCTCTGTATCACACTGGGCGTCACTGTGCACACTTCCTGTCTCTGTATCACACTGGGAGCTACTGTGCACAGTTCCAGTCTCCGTATCACACTGGGAGTTAATGTGCACAGTTCCAGTTTCTGTATCAGACTGGGAGTTACTGTGCACACCTCCTGTCTCTGTATCACACTGGGAGCTACTGTGCACAGTTCCAGTCTCCGTATCACACTGGGAGTTAATGTGCACAGTTCCAGTTTCTGTATCAGACTGGGAGTTACTGTGCACACCTCCTGTCTCTGTATCACACTGGGAGTCACTGTGCATAGTTACGGTCTCTGTATCACACTGAGACTTACTGTGCACAGTTCCGGTCTCTGTATCACACTGGGAGTTACTGTGCATAGTTCTGGTGTCTGTATCACACTGGGAGTCACTGAGCACAATTCCGGTCTCCGTATCGCACTGGGCGTTACTGTGCACAGTTCCAGTCTCTGTATCACACTGGGAGTTACTGTGCACTGTTCCGGACTCTGTATCACACTGGGCGTTACTGTACAATGTTCCGGTCTCTGTATTCTACTGGGAGTTACTGTGCACAGTTCCGGTCTCTGTATCACACTGGGTGATACTGTGCACAGTTCCGGTCTCTGTATAACACTGGGAGTTACTGTTCACAGTTCCAGTCTCTGTATCATACTGAGAGTTAATGTGCACAGTTCCGGTCTCTGTATCACAATGAGATTACTGTGCACAGTTCTGGTGACTATCACACTGGGAGTTACTGTGCACAGTTCGGGGCTCCGTATCACACTGGGAGTTACTGTGCACACTTCCTGTCTCTGTATCACACTGGGAGTCACAGTGCATAGGTCCGGTCTCCGTATCACACTGGGGGTTACTGTGCACAGTTGCAGACTCTGTATCACACTGGAAGTTACTGTACACAGTTATTGTCCCTGTATCACACTGGGAGACGCTGTGCACAGTTGCAGTCTCTGTATCACACTGGGAGTCACTGTGCATAGTTGCCGTCTCTGTATCGCACTGGGAGTTACTGTGCACAGTTCCAGTCTCTGTATCACACTGGGAGTCACTGTGCAAAGTTCCAGTCTCTGTATCACACTGGGAGTCACTGTGCACATTTCCAGTCTCTGTATCACACTGGGTGTTACTGTGCACAGTTCCAGTCTCTGTATCACACTGGGAGTTACTGTGCACAGTTCCAGTCTCTGTATCACACTGGGAGTTATTGTGCACAGTTCCCGTCTCCCTATCACACTGGGAGTTACTGTGCACATGTTCAGTCTCTGTATCACACTGGGAGTTACTGTGCATCATTCCGGTCTCCATATCACACTGCGAGTCACTGAGCACAGTTCTGGTCTGTGTATCACACTGGGAGTTACTGGGCACAGGTCTGGTCTCTGAATCACACTGGGAGTCACTGTGCACAGTTCTGGGCTCTGTATCACACTTGGTGTTACTGTGCATATTTCCTGTCTCTGTATCACACTGTGAGTCACTGTGCACAGTTCCGGTCTCTGTATCACACTGGGAGTCACTGTGCACAGTTGCAGTCTCTGTATCACACTGGGAGTCACTGTGCACAGTTCCAGTCTCTGTATCACACTGGGAGTCACTGTGCACAGTTCCGGTCCCTGTATCACACTGCGAGTTACTTTGCACATTTCCGGTCTCTATCACACTGGGAGTTACTGTGCACAGTTCCAGTCTCTGCATCACAGTGGGTGTCACTGTCCACAGTTCCAGTCTCTGTATCACACTGGGAGTTACTGTGCACAGTTCCAGTCTCTGTATCACACTGGGAGTTACTGTGCACAGTTCATGTCTCTGTATCACACTGAGAGTTACAGTGCACAGTTCTTGTCTCCCTATCACACTGGGAGTTACTTTGCACATGTTCAGTCTCTGTATCACACTGGGAGTTACTGTGCACAATTCCGGTCTCCATATCACACTGCGAGTCACTGTGCACAGTTCTGGTCTGTGTATCACACTGGGAGTTACTGTGCACAGTTCTGGTCTCTGAATCACACTGGGAGTCACTGTGCACAGTTCCGGTTTCTGTATCACTCTGGGAGTTACTGTGCACATTCCGGTCTCCGTATCACACTGGGGGTTACTGTGCACAGTTCCGGTCTCTGTTACACTGGGAGTTACTGTGCACAGTTCCAGTCTCCGTATCACACTGGGAGTGATTTGCACAGTTCCAGTTTCTGTATCACACTGGGAGTTACTGTGCACACCTCCTGTCTATGTATCACACTGGGAGTTACTGTGCACAGTTCCGGTCTCCGTATCACACTGGGAGTTACTGTGCACAATTCCGCTCTCCCTATCACACTGGGAGTTACTGTGCACAGTTCCTGTTTCAGAACCACACTGGGAATTAATGTGCACACCTCCTGTCTCTGTATCACACTGGGCATTACTGTGCAGAGTTCCGGTCTCTGTATCACACTGGGAGTTACTGTGCACAGTTCTGGTCTCTGTATCACACTGGGAGTCACTTGTGCACAGTTCCGGTCTCTGTATCACACTGGGCGTTACTGTACACAGTTCCAGTCTCCGTATCACACTGGGGGTCACTGTGCACAGTTCCGGTCTCTTTATAACACTGGGAGTTACTGTGCACAGTTCCAGTCTCTGTATCATACTGGGAGTTACTGTGCACAGTTCCGGTCTCTGTATCACACTGAGATTACTGTGCACAGTTCTGGTGACTATCACACTGGGAATTACTGTGCACAGTTCCGGTCTCCGTAACACACTGGGAGTTACTGTGCACAGTTCCGGTCTCTTTTACACTGGGAGTTACTGTGCACAGTTCCGGTATCCGTATCACACTGTGAGTTACTGTGCACAGTTCCAGTTTCTGTATCAGACTGGGAGTTACTGTGCACACCTCCTGTCTCTGTATCACACTGGGAGTCACTGTGCATAGTTCCGGTCTCTGTATTACACTGAGACTTACTGTGCACAGTTCCGGTCTCTGTATCACACTGGGAGTTACTGTGCACAGTTCTGGTCTCTGTATCACACTGGGAGTCACTGAGCACAATTCCGGTCTCCCTATCACACTGGGCGTTACTGTGCACAGTTCCAGTCTCTGTATCACCCTGGGTGTTACTGTGCACTGTTCCGGACTCTGTATCACACTGGGCATTACTGTACAATGTTCCGGTCTCTGTATCACACTGGGAGTCACTGTGCATAGTTCTGGTCTCTGTATCACACTGAGACTTACTGTGCACAGTTCCAGTCTCTGTATCACACTGGGAGTTACTGTGCACAGTTCTGGTCTCTGTATCACACTGGGAGTTACTGTGCACACCTCCTGTCTCTGTATCACACTGGGAGTTACTGTGCACAGTTCCGGTCTCCGTATCACACTGGGAGTTACTGTGCACAATTCCGCTCTCCCTATCACACTGGGAGTTACTGTGCACAGTTCCTGTTTCAGAACCACACTGGGAATTAATGTGCACACCTCCTGTCTCTGTATCACACTGGGCATTACTGTGCAGAGTTCCGGTCTCTGTATCACACTGGGAGTTACTGTGCACAGTTCTGGTCTCTGTATCACACTGGGAGTCACTTGTGCACAGTTCCGGTCTCTGTATCACACTGGGCGTTACTGTACACAGTTCCAGTCTCCGTATCACACTGGGGGTCACTGTGCACAGTTCCGGTCTCTTTATAACACTGGGAGTTACTGTGCACAGTTCCAGTCTCTGTATCATACTGGGAGTTACTGTGCACAGTTCCAGTCTCTGTATCACACTGAGATTACTGTGCACAGTTCTGGTGACTATCACACTGGGAGTTACTGTGCACAGTTCCGGTCTCCGTATCACACTGGGAGTTACTGTGCACAATTCTGGTCTCTTTTACACTGGGAGTTACTGTGCACAGTTCCGGTATCCGTATCACACTGTGAGTTACTGTGCACAGTTCCAGTTTCTGTATCAGACTGGGAGTTACTGTGCACACCTCCTGTCTCTGTATCACACTGGGAGTCACTGTGCATAGTTCCGGTCTCTGTATTACACTGAGACTTACTGTGCACAGTTCCGGTCTCTGTATCACACTGGGAGTTACTGTGCACAGTTCTGGTCTCTGTATCACACTGGGAGTCACTGAGCACAATTCCGGTCTCCCTATCACACTGGGCGTTACTGTGCACAGTTCCAGTCTCTGTATCACCCTGGGTGTTACTGTGCACTGTTCCGGACTCTGTATCACACTGGGCGTTACTGTACAATGTTCCGGTCTCTGTATCACACTGGGAGTCACTGTGCATAGTTCCGGTCTCTGTATCACACTGAGACTTACTGTGCACAGTTCCAGTCTCTGTATCACACTGGGAGTTACTGTGCACAGTTCCGGTCTCCGTATCACACTGGGAGTTACTGTGCACAGTTCCGCTCTCCGTATCACACTGGGAGTTACTGTGCACAGTTCCTGTTTCAGTACCACACTGGGAATTAATGTGCACACCTCCTGTCACTGTATCACACTGGGCGTTACTGTGCAGAGCTCCGGTCTCTGTATCACACTGGGAGTTACTGTGCACAGTTCTGGTCTCTGTATCACACTGGGAGACACTGTGCACAGTTCCGGTGTCTGTATCACACTGGGAGTTACTGTGCACAGTTCCAGTCTCCGTATCACACTGGGGGTCACTGTGCACAGTTCCGGTCTCTTTATAACACTGGGAGTTACTGTGCACAGTTGCAGTCTCTGTATCATACTGGGAGTTACTGTGCACAGTTCCGGTCCCTGTATCACACTGAGATTACTGTGCACAGTTCTGGTGACTATCACACTGGGAGTTACTGTGCACAGTTCCGGTCTCCGTAACACACTGGGAGTTACTGTGCACAGTTCCGGTCTCTATTACACTGGGAGTTACTGTGCACAGTTCCGTTCTCCGTATCACACTGTGAGTTACTGTGCACAGTTCCAGTTTCTGTATCAGACTGGGAGTTACTGTGCACACCTCCTGTCTCTGTATCACACTGGGAGTCACTGTGCATAGTTCCGGTCTCTGTATCACACTGAGACTTACTGTGCACAGTTCCGGTCTCTGTATCACACTGGGAGTTACTGTGCACAGTTCTGGTCTCTGTATCACACTGGGAGTCACTGAGCACAATTCCGGTCTCCGTATCACACTGGGCGTTACTGTGCACAGTTCCAGTCTCTGTATCACCCTGGGAGTTACTGTGCACTGTTCCGGACTCTGTATCGCACTGGGCGTTACTGTACAATGTTCCGGCGTCTGTATCATACTGGGAGTTACTGTGCACAGTTCCGGTCTCTGTATCACACTGAGATTACTGTGCACAGTTCCGGTGACTATCACACTGGGAGTTACTCTGCACACTTCGGGTCTCCGTATCACACTGGGAGTTACTGTGCACAGTTCTGGTCTCTGTATCACACTGGGAGTTACTGTGCACACTTCCTGTCTCTGTATCACACTGGGAGTCACTGTGCATAGGTCCGGTCTCTTTATCACACTGGGAGTTACTGTGCACAGTTGCAGTCTCTGTATCACACTGGGAGTCACTGTGCATAGTTGCCGTCTCTGTATCGCACTGGGAGTTACTGTGCACAATTCCAGTCTCTGTATCCAAGTGGGAGTCACTGTGCAAAGTTCCAGTCTCTATATCACACTGGGAGTCACTGTGCACAGTTCCAGTCTCTGTATCACACTGGGAGTTACTGTGCACAGTTCCAGTCTCTGTATCACACTGGGACTTATTGTGCACAGTTCCCGTCTCCCTATCACACTGGGAGTTACTGTGCACATGTTCAGTCTCTGTATCACACTGAGAGTTACTGTGCACCATTCCGGTCTCCATATCACACTGCGAGTCACTGAGCACAGTTCTGGTCTGTGTATCACACTGGGAGTTACTGGGCACAGGTCTGGTCTCTGAATCACACTGGGAGTCACTGTGCACAGTTCTGGGCTCTGTATCACACTGGGTGTTACTGTGCATATTTCCTGTCTCTGTATCACACTGGGAGTCACTGTGCACAGTTCCGGTCTCTGTATCACACTGGGAGTTACTGTGCACAGTTGCAGTCTCTGTATCACACTGGGAGTCACTGTGCACAGTTCCAGTCTTTATATCACACTGGGAGTCACTGTGCACAGTTCCGGTCCCTGTATCACTCTGCGAGTTACTTTGCATATTTCCGCTCTCTATCACACTGGGAGTTACTGTGCACAGTTCCAGTCTCTGTATCACAGTGGGTGTCACTGTGCACAGTTCCAGTCTCTGTATCACACTGGGAGTTACTGTGCACAGTTCCAGTATCTGTATCACACTGGGAGTTACTGTGCACAGTTCATGTCTCAGTATCACACTGGGAGTTACAGTGCCCAGTTCTCGTCTCCCTATCACACTGGGAGTTACTTTGCACATGTTCAGTCTCTGTATCACACTGGGAGTTACTGTGCACAATTCCGGTCTCCATATCACACTGCGAGTCACTGTGCACAGTTCTGGTCTGTGTATCACATTGGGAGTTACTGTGCACAGTTTTGGTCTCTGAATCACACTGGGAGTCACTGTGCACAGTTCCGGTCTCCGTATCACACTGGGGGTTACTGTGCACAGTTTCGGTCTCTGTTGCACTGGGGGTTACTGTGCACAGTTCCGGTCTCCGTATCACACTGGGAGTTACTGTGCACAGTTCCAGTTTCTGTATCACACTGGGAGTTACTGTGCACACTTCCTGTCTCTGTATCACACTGGGAGTTACTGTGCACAGTTCAGGTCTCCGTATCACACTGGGAGTTACTGTGCACAGTTCCGCTCTCCGTATCACACTGTGAGTTACTGTGCACAGTTCCTGTTTCTGTACCACACTGGGAATTAATGTGCACACCTCCTGTCTCTGTATCACACTGGGCGTTACTGTGCAGATTTCCGGTCTCTGTATCACACTGGGAATTACTGTGCACAGTTCCGGTCTCTATATCAGACTGGGAGTCACTATGCTCAGTTCCGGTCTCCGTATCACACTGGGAGTCACTGTGCACATTTCCGGTCTCTGTATCACACTGGGAGTTACTGTGCACAGTTCTGGTCTCTGTATCACACTGGGTGTTAATGTGCACAGTTCCGGTCTCTATCACACTGGGAGTGAATGTCTATTGATCCGGTCTTATATCACACTGGGAGTTACTGTGCACAGTTCTGATCTCTGTACCACACTGGGAGTCACTGTGCACAGTTCCAGTCTCTGTATCACACTGGGCGTTACTGTGCACAGTTCCAGTCTCTGTATCACACTGGGAGTTACTGTGCACAATTCCGGTCTCTGTATCACACTGGGCGTTACTGTGCATCGTTCCGGTCTCTGTATCATACTGGGAGTTACTGTGCCTAGTTCTGGTCTCTGTATAACACTGGGAGTTACTGTGCACAGTTCCAGTCTCTGTATCATACTGGGAGTTACTGTGCACAGTTCCGGTCTCTGTATCACACTGAGATTACTGTGCACAGTTCCGGTCTCTGTATCACACTGAGATTACTGTGCACAGTTCCGGTGACTACCACACTGGGAGTTACTGTGCACAGTTCCGGTCTCCGTATCACACTGGGAGTTACTGTGCACACTTCCTGTCTCTGTATCACACTGGGAGTCACTGTGCATAGGTCCGGTCTCCGTATCACACTGGGAGTTACTGTGCACAGTTGCAGACTCTGTATAACACTGGGAGTTACTGTGCACAGTTCCGGTCTCTGTATCACACTGGGAGTTACTGTGCACAGTTCCTGTCCCTGTATCACACTGGGAGACGCTGTGCACAGTTGCAGTCTCTGTATCACACTGGGAGTTACTGTGCACAGTTCCGGTCTCTGTATCACACTGGGAGTTACTGTGCACAGTTCCTGTCCCTGTATCACACTAGGAGTTATTGTGCACATTGGCAGTCTCTGTATCACACTGGGAGTCACTGTGCACAGTTGCCGTCTCTGTATCGCACTAGGAGTTACTGTGCACAGTTCCAGTCTCTGTATCACACTGGGAGTCACTAGGCAAAGTTCCAGTCTCTGTATCAAACTGGGAGTCACTGTGCACAGTTCCGGTCTCTGTATTACACTGGGAGTTATTGTGCACAGTTCCCGTCTCCCTATCACTCTGGGAGTTACTGTGCACATGTTCAGTCTCTGTATCACACTGGGAGTTACTGTGCAACTTTCCGGTCTCCATATCAGACTGCGAGTCACTGTGCTCAGTTCTGGTCTGTGTATCTCTCTGGGAGTTACTGGGCGCAGTTCTGGTCTCTGAATCACACTGGGAGTCACTGTGCACAGTTCTGGGCTCTGTACCGCACTGGGTGTTACTGTGCATATTTCCTGTCTCTGTATCACACTGGGAGTCACTGTGCACAGTTCCGGTCTCTGTATCACACTGGGAGTTACTGTGCACAGTTCATGTCTCTGTATCAAACTGGGAGTTACAGTGCACAGTTCTCGTCTCCCTATCACACTGGGAGTTACTGTGCACATGTTCCGTTTCTGTATCACACTGGGAGTTACTGTGAACAATTCCGGTCTCCATATTACATTGCGAGTCACTGTGCACAGTTCAGGTCTGTGTATCACACTGGGAGTTACTGTGCACAGTTCTGGTCTCTGAATCACACTGGGAGTCACTGTGCCCAGTTCCGGTTTCTCTATCACTCTGGGAGTTACTGTGCACAGTGCCGGTGACTGCCACACTGGGAGTTACTGTGCACAGTTCCGGTCTCCGTATCACACTGGGAGTTACTGTGCACACTTCCTGTCTCTGTATCACACTGGGAGTCACTGTGCATAGGTCCGGTCTCCGTATCACACTGGGAGTTACTGTGCACAGTTGCAGACTCTGTATAACACTGGGAGTTACTGTGCACAGTTCCGGTCTCTGTATCACACTGGGAGTTACTGTGCACAGTTCCTGTCCCTGTATCACACTGGGAGACGCTGTGCACAGTTGCAGTCTCTGTATCACACTGGGAGTTACTGTGCACAGTTCCGGTCTCTGTATCACACTGGGAGTTACTGTGCACAGTTCCTGTCCCTGTATCACACTAGGAGTCACTGTGCACATTTGCAGTCTCTGTATCACACTGGGAGTCACTGTGCACAGTTGCCGTCTCTGTATCGCACTAGGAGTTACTGTGCACAGTTCCAGTCTCTGTATCACACTGGGAGTCACTGTGCAAAGTTCCAGTCTCTGTATCACACTGGGAGTCACTGTGCACAGTTCCGGTCTCTGTATTACACTGGGAGTTATTGTGCACAGTTCCCGTCTCCCTATCACTCTGGGAGTTACTGTGCACATGTTCAGTCTCTGTATCACACTGGGAGTTACTGTGCACCTTTCCGGTCTCCATATCACACTGCGAGTCACTGTGCTCAGTTCTGGTCTGTGTATCTCTCTGGGAGTTACTGGGCACAGTTCTGGTCTCTGAATCACACTGGGAGTCACTGTGCACAGTTCTGGGCTCTGTATCGCACTGGGTGTTACTGTGCATATTTACTGTCTCTGTATCACACTGGGAGTCACTGTGCACATTTGCAGTCTCTGTATCACACTGGGATTCACTGTGCACAGTTGCCGTCTCTGTATTGCACTGGGAGTTACTGTGCACAGTTCCAGTCTCTGTATCACACTGGGAGTCACTGTGCAAAGTTCCAGTCTCTGTATCACACTGGGAGTCACTGTGCACAATTCCAGTCTCTGTATCATACTGGGAGTTACTGTGCACAGTTCCGGTCTCTGTATCACACTGGGAGTTACTGTGCACAGTTCCTGTCCCTGTATCACACTGGGAGACGCTGTGCACAGTTGCCGTCTCTGTATCACACTGGGAGTTACTGTGCACAGTTCCGGTCTCTGTATCACACTGGGAGTTACTGTGCACAGATCCTGTCCCTGTATCACACTAGGAGTCACTGTGCACATTTGCAGTCTCTGTATCACACTGGGAGTCACTGTGCACATTTGCCATCTCTGTATCGCACTGGGAGTTACTGTGCACAGTTCCAGTCTCTGTATCACACTGGGAGTCACTGTGCAAAGTTCCAGTCTCTGTATCACACTGGGAGTCACTGTGCACAGTTCCAGTCTCTGTATCATACTGGGAGTTACTGTGCACAGTTCCGGTCTCTGTATCACACTGGGAGATACTGTGCACAGTTCCGGTCTCTGTATAACACTGGCAGTTACTGTTCACAGTTCCAGTCTCTGTATCATACTGAGAGTTACTGTGCACAGTTCCGGTTCTGTATCACACTGTGATTACTGTGCACAGTTCCGGTGACTATCACACTGGGAGTTACTGTGCACAGTTCGGGTCTCCGTATCACACTGGGAGTTACTGTGCACAGTTCTAGTCTCTGTATCACACTGGGAGTCACTGTGCATAGTTGCCGTCTCTGTATCGCACTGGGAGTTACTGTGCACAGTTCCAGTCTCTGTATCACACTGGGAGTTACTGTGCACAGTTCCTGTCTCTGTATCACACTGGGACTTATTGTGCACAGTTCCCGTCTCCCTATCACACTGGGAGTTACTGTGCACATGTTCAGTCTCTGTATCACACTGGGAGTTACTGTGCACCATTCCGGTCTCCATATCACACTGCGAGTCACTGAGTACAGTTCTGGTCTGTGTATCACACTGGGAGTTACTGGGCACAGGTCTGGTCTCTGAATCACACTGGGAGTCACTGTGCACAGTTCTGAGCTCTGTATCACACTGGGTGTTACTGTGCATATTTCCTGTCTCTGTATCACACTGGGAGTCACTGTGCACAGTTCCGGTCTCTGTATCACACTGGGAGACGCTGTGCACAGTTGCAGTCTCTGTATCACACTGGGAGTTACTGTGCACAGTTCCGGTCTCTGTATCACACTGGGAGTTACTGTGCACAGTTCCAGTCCCTGTATCACACTAGGAGTCACTGTGCACATTTGCAGTCTCTGTATCACACTGGGAGTCACTGTGCACAGTTGCCGTCTCTGTATCGCACTAGGAGTTATTGTGCACAGTTCCAGTCTCTGTATCACACTGGGAGTCACTGTGCAAAGTTCCAGTCTCTGTATCACACTGGGAGTCACTGTGCACAATTCCGGTCTCTGTATCACACTGGGAGTTATTGTGCACAGTTCCCGTCTCCCTATCACTCTGGGAGTTACTGTGCACATGTTCAGTCTCTGTATCACACTGGGAGTTACTGTGCACCTTTCCGGTCTCCATATCACACTGCGAGTCACTGTGCTCAGTTCTGGTCTGTGTATCACACTGGGAGTTACTGTGCACAGTTCCGCTCTCCTTATCACACTGTGAGTTACTGTGCACAGTTCCTGTTTCTGTACCACACTGGGAATTAATGTGCACACCTCCTGTCTCTGTATCACACTGGGCGTTACTGTGCAGATTTCCGGTCTCTGTATCACACTGGGAATTAGTGTGCACAGTTCCGGTCTCTATATCAGACTGGGAGTCACTATGCTCAGTTCCGGTCTCCGTATCACACTGGGAGTCACTGTGCACATTTCCGGTCTCTGTATCACACTGGGAGTTACTGTGCACAGTTCTGGTCTCTGTATCACACTGGGTGTTAATGTGCACAGTTCCGGTCTCTATCACACGGGGAGTGAATGTCTATTGATCCGGTCTGTATATCACACTGGGAGTTACTGTGCACAGTTCTGATCTCTGTATCACACTGGGAGTCACTGTGCACAGTTCCAGTCTCTGTATCACACTGGGAGTTACTGTGCACAATTCCGGTCTCTGTATCACACTGGGCGTTACCGTGCATCGTTCCGGTCTCTGTATCATACTGGGAGTTACTGTGCCTAGTTCTGGTCTCTGTATAACACTGGGAGTTACTGTGCACAGTTCCAGTCTCTGTATCATACTGCGAGTTACTGTGCACAGTTCCGGTCTCTGTATCACATTGAGATTACTGTGCACAGTTCCAGTGGCTACCAAGCTGGGAGTTACTGTGAACAGTTCCAGTCTCTGTATCACACTGGGTGTTACTGTGCACAGTTCTAGTCTCTGTATCACACTGGGAGTTACTGTGCACACTTCCTGTCTCTGTATCACACTGGGAGTCACGGTGCATAGGTCCGGTCTCTTTATCACACTGGGAGTTACTGTGCACAGTTGCAGTCTCTGTATCACACTGGGAGTCACTGTGCATAGTTGCCGTCTCTGTATCGCACTGGGAGTTACTGTGCACAATTCCAGTCTCTGTATCACAGTGGGAGTCACTGTGCAAAGTTCCAGTCTCTATATCAGACTGGGAGTCACTGTGCACAATTGCAGTCTCTGTATCACACTGGGAGTTACTGTGCACAGTTCCAGTCTCTGTATCACACTGGGAGTTACTGTGCACAGTTCCTGTCTCTGAATCACACTGGGAGTTACTGTGCACAGTTGCAGACTCTGTATAACACTGGGAGTTACTGTGAACTATTCCGGTCTCCATATTACATTGCAAGTCACTGTGCACAGTTCAGGTCTGTGTATCACACTGGGAGTTACTGTGCACAGTTCTGGTCTCTGAATCACACTGGGAGTCACTGTGCCCAGTTCCGCTTTCTCTATCACTCTGGGAGTTACTGTGCACAGTTCCGGTCTCCGTATCACACTGGGGGTAAGTGTGCACAGTTCCGGTCTCTGTTACACTGGGAGTTACTGTGCACAGTTCCGGTCTCTGTATCACACTGGGAGTTACTGTGCACAGTTCCGGTTTCTGTATCACACTGGGCGTTACTGTGCACAGTTCCGGTCTCTGTATCATACTGTGAGTTACTGTGCCTAGTTCTGGTCTCTGTATCACACTGGGATTTACTGTGCACAGTTCCGGTCTATGTATCACACTGGGCGATACTGTGCACAGTTCCGGTCTCTGTATAACACTGGGATTTACTGTGCACAGTTCCAGTCTCTGTATCATACCGGGAGTCACTGTGCAAAGTTCCAGTCTCTGTATCACACTGGGAGTCACTGTGCACAGTTCCAGTCTCTGTATCATACTGGGAGTTACTGTGCACAGTTCCGGTCTCTGTATCACACTGGGAGATACTGTGCACAGTTCCGGTCTCTGTATAACACTGGCAGTTACTGTTCACAGTTCCAGTCTCTGTATCATACTGAGAGTTACTGTGCACAGTTCCGGTTCTGTATCACACTGTGATTACTGTGCACAGTTCCGGTGACTATCACACTGGGAGTTACTCTGCACACTTCGGGTCTCCGTATCACACTGGGAGTTACTGTGCACACTTCCTGTCTCTGTATCACACTGGGAGTCACGGTGCATAGGTCCGGTCTCTTTATCACACTGGGAGTTACTGTGCACAGTTGCAGTCTCTGTATCACACTGGGAGTCACTGTGCATAGTTGCCGTCTCTGTATCGCACTGGGAGTTACTGTGCACAGTTCCAGTCTCTGTATCACACTGGGAGTTACTGTGCACAGTTCCTGTCTCTGTATCACACTGGGAATAATTGTGCACAGTTCCCGTCTCCCTATCACACTGGGAGTTACTGTGCACATGTTCAGTCTCTGTATCACACTGGGAGTTACTGTGCACCATTCCGGTCTCCATATCACACTGCGAGTCACTGAGTACAGTTCTGGTCTGTGTATCACACTGGGAGTTACTGGGCACAGGTCTGGTCTCTGAATCACACTGGGAGTCACTGTGCACAGTTCTGGGCTCTGTATCACACTGGGTGTTACTGTGCATATTTCCTGTCTCTGTATCACACTGGGAGTCACTGTGCACAGTTCCGGTCTCTGTATCACACTGGGAGACGCTGTGCACAGTTGCAGTATCTGTATCACACTGGGAGTTACTGTGCACAGTTCCGGTCTCTGTATCACACTGGGAGTTACTGTGCACAGTTCCTGTCCCTGTATCACACTGGGAGTCACTGTGCACATTTGCAGTCTCTGTATCACACTGGGAGTCACTGTGCACAGTTGCCGTCTCTGTATCACACTGGGAGTTATTGCGCACAGTTCCAGTCTCTGTATCACAATGGGAGTCACTGTGCAAAGTTCCAGTCTCTGTATCACACTGGGAGTCACTGTGCACAATTCCGGTCTCTGTATCACACTGGGAGTTATTGTGCACAGTTCCCGTCTCCCTATCACTCTGGGAGTTACTGTGCACATGTTCAGTCTCTGTATCACACTGGGAGTTACTGTGCACCTTTCCGGTCTCCATATCACACTGCGAGTCACTGTGCTCAGTTCTGGTCTGTGTATCACACTGGGAGTTACTGTGCACAGTTCCGCTCTCCTTATCACACTGTGAGTTACTGTGCACAGTTCCTGTTTCTGTACCACACTGGGAATTAATGTGCACACCTCCTGTCTCTGTATCACACTGGGCGTTACTGTGCAGATTTCCGGTCTCTGTATCACACTGGGAATTAGTGTGCAAAGTTCCAGTCTCTATATCAGACTGGGAGTCACTGTGCACAGTTGCAGTCTCTGTATCACACTGGGAGTTACTGTGCACAGTTCCAGTCTCTGTATCACACTGGGAGTTACTGTGCACAGTTCCTGTCTCTGAATCACACTGGGAGTTACTGTGCACAGTTGCAGACTCTGTATAACACTGGGAGTTACTGTGAACTATTCCGGTCTCCATATTACATTGCAAGTCACTGTGCACAGTTCAGGTCTGTGTATCACACTGGGAGTTACTGTGCACAGTTCTGGTCTCTGAATCACACTGGGAGTCACTGTGCCCAGTTCCGCTTTCTCTATCACTCTGGGAGTTACTGTGCACAGTTCCGGTCTCCGTATCACACTGGGGGTAAGTGTGCACAGTTCCGGTCTCTGTTACACTGGGAGTTACTGTGCACAGTTCCGGTCTCTGTATCACACTGGGAGTTACTGTGCACAGTTCCGGTTTCTGTATCACACTGGGCGTTACTGTGCACAGTTCCGGTCTCTGTATCATACTGTGAGTTACTGTGCCTAGTTCTGGTCTCTGTATCACACTGGGATTTACTGTGCACAGTTCCGGTCTATGTATCACACTGGGCGATACTGTGCACAGTTCCGGTCTCTGTATAACACTGGGATTTACTGTGCACAGTTCCAGTCTCTGTATCATACCGGGAGTCACTGTGCAAAGTTCCAGTCTCTGTATCACACTGGGAGTCACTGTGCACAGTTCCAGTCTCTGTATCATACTGGGAGTTACTGTGCACAGTTCCGGTCTCTGTATCACACTGGGAGATACTGTGCACAGTTCCGGTCTCTGTATAACACTGGCAGTTACTGTTCACAGTTCCAGTCTCTGTATCATACTGAGAGTTACTGTGCACAGTTCCGGTTCTGTATCACACTGTGATTACTGTGCACAGTTCCGGTGACTATCACACTGGGAGTTACTGTGCACAGTTCCGGTCTCCGTATCACACTGGGAGTTACTGTGCACAGTTCTGGTCTCTGTATCACACTGGGAGTTACTGTGCACACTTCCTGTCTCTGTATCACACTGGGAGTCACGGTGCATAGGTCCGGTCTCTTTATCACACTGGGAGTTACTGTGCACAGTTGCAGTCTCTGTATCACACTGGGAGTCACTGTGCATAGTTGCCGTCTCTGTATCGCACTGGGAGTTACTGTGCACAGTTCCAGTCTCTGTATCACACTGGGAGTTACTGTGCACAGTTCCAGTCTCTGTATCACACTGGGAATGACTGTGCACAGTTCCCGTCTCCCTATCACACTGGGAGTTACTGTGCACATGTTCAGTCTCTGTATCACACTGGGAGTTACTGTGCACCATTCCGGTCTCCATATCACACTGCGAGTCACTGAGTACAGTTCTGGTCTGTGTATCACACTGGGAGTTACTGGGCACAGGTCTGGTCTCTGAATCACACTGGGAGTCACTGTGCACAGTTCTGGGCTCTGTATCACACTGGGTGTTACTGTGCATATTTCCTGTCTCTGTATCACACTGGGAGTCACTGTGCACAGTTCCGGTCTCTGTATCACACTGGGAGACGCTGTGCACAGTTGCAGTCTCTGTATCACACTGGGAGTTACTGTGCACAGTTCCGGTCTCTGTATCACACTGGGAGTTACTGTGCACAGTTCCTGTCCCTGTATCACACTAGGAGTCACTGTGCACATTTGCAGTCTCTGTATCACACTGGGAGTCACTGTGCACAGTTGCCGTCTCTGTATCGCACTAGGAGTTATTGTGCACAGTTCCAGTCTCTGTATCACACTGGGAGTCACTGTGCAAAGTTCCAGTCTCTGTATCACACTGGGAGTCACTGTGCACAATTCCGGTCTCTGTATCACACTGGGAGTTATTGTGCACAGTTCCCGTCTCCCTATCACTCTGGGAGTTACTGTGCACATGTTCAGTCTCTGTATCACACTGGGAGTTACTGTGCACCTTTCCGGTCTCCATATCACACTGCGAGTCACTGTGCTCAGTTCTGGTCTGTGTATCACACTGGGAGTTACTGTGCACAGTTCCGCTCTCCTTATCACACTGTGAGTTACTGTGCACAGTTCCTGTTTCTGTACCACACTGGGAATTAATGTGCACACCTCCTGTCTCTGTATCACACTGGGCGTTACTGTGCAGATTTCCGGTCTCTGTATCACACTGGGAATTAGTGTGCACAGTTCCGGTCTCTATATCAGACTGGGAGTCACTATGCTCAGTTCCGGTCTCCGTATCACACTGGGAGTCACTGTGCACATTTCCGGTCTCTGTATCACACTGGGAGTTACTGTGCACAGTTCTGGTCTCTGTATCACACTGGGTGTTAATGTGCACAGTTCCGGTCTCTATCACACGGGTAGTGAATGTCTATTGATCCGGTCTGTATATCACACTGGGAGTTACTGTGCACAGTTCTGATCTCTGTATCACACTGGGAGTCACTGTGCACGGTTCCAGTCTCTGTATCACACTGGGAGTTACTGTGCACAATTCCGGTCTCTGTATCACACTGGGCGTTACCGTGCATCATTCCGGTCTCTGTATCATACTGGGAGTTACTGTGCCTAGTTCTGGTCTCTGTATAACACTGGGAGTTACTGTGCACAGTTCCAGTCTCTGTATCATACTGCGAGTTACTGTGCACAGTTCCGGTCTCTGTATCACATTGAGATTACTGTGCACAGTTCCAGTGGCTACCAAGCTGGGAGTTACTGTGAACAGTTCCAGTCTCTGTATCACACTGGGTGTTACTGTGCACAGTTCTAGTCTCTGTATCACACTGGGAGTTACTGTGCACACTTCCTGTCTCTGTATCACACTGGGAGTCACGGTGCATAGGTCCGGTCTCTTTATCACACTGGGAGTTACTGTGCACAGTTGCAGTCTCTGTATCACACTGGGAGTCACTGTGCATAGTTGCCGTCTCTGTATCGCACTGGGAGTTACTGTGCACAATTCCAGTCTCTGTATCACAGTGGGAGTCACTGTGCAAAGTTCCAGTCTCTATATCAGACTGGGAGTCACTGTGCACAGTTGCAGTCTCTGTATCACACTGGGAGTTACTGTGCACAGTTCCAGTCTCTGTATCACACTGGGAGTTACTGTGCACAGTTCCTGTCTCTGAATCACACTGGGAGTTACTGTGCACAGTTGCAGACTCTGTATAACACTGGGAGTTACTGTGAACTATTCCGGTCTCCATATTACATTGCAAGTCACTGTGCACAGTTCAGGTCTGTGTATCACACTGGGAGTTACTGTGCACAGTTCTGGTCTCTGAATCACACTGGGAGTCACTGTGCCCAGTTCCGCTTTCTCTATCACTCTGGGAGTTACTGTGCACAGTTCCGGTCTCCGTATCACACTGGGGGTAAGTGTGCACAGTTCCGGTCTCTGTTACACTGGGAGTTACTGTGCACAGTTCCGGTCTCTGTATCACACTGGGAGTTACTGTGCACAGTTCCGGTTTCTGTATCACACTGGGCGTTACTGTGCACAGTTCCGGTCTCTGTATCATACTGTGAGTTACTGTGCCTAGTTCTGGTCTCTGTATCACACTGGGATTTACTGTGCACAGTTCCGGTCTATGTATCACACTGGGCGATACTGTGCACAGTTCCGGTCTCTGTATAACACTGGGATTTACTGTGCACAGTTCCAGTCTCTGTATCATACCGGGAGTCACTGTGCAAAGTTCCAGTCTCTGTATCACACTGGGAGTCACTGTGCACAGTTCCAGTCTCTGTATCATACTGGGAGTTACTGTGCACAGTTCCGGTCTCTGTATCACACTGGGAGATACTGTGCACAGTTCCGGTCTCTGTATAACACTGGCAGTTACTGTTCACAGTTCCAGTCTCTGTATCATACTGAGAGTTACTGTGCACAGTTCCGGTTCTGTATCACACTGTGATTACTGTGCACAGTTCCGGTGACTATCACACTGGGAGTTACTGTGCACAGTTCGGGTCTCCGTATCACACTGGGAGTTACTGTGCACAGTTCTAGTCTCTGTATCACACTGGGAGTTACTGTGCACACTTCCTGTCTCTGTATCACACTGGGAGTCACGGTGCATAGGTCCGGTCTCTTTATCACACTGGGAGTTACTGTGCACAGTTGCAGTCTCTGTATCACACTGGGAGTCACTGTGCATAGTTGCCGTCTCTGTATCGCACTGGGAGTTACTGTGCACAGTTCCAGTCTCTGTATCACACTGGGAGTTACTGTGCACAGTTCCTGTCTCTGTATCACACTGGGACTTATTGTGCACAGTTCCCGTCTCCCTATCACACTGGGAGTTACTGTGCACATGTTCAGTCTCTGTATCACACTGAAAGTTACTGTGCACCATTCCGGTCTCCATATCACACTGCGAGTCACTGAGTACAGTTCTGGTCTGTGTATCACACTGGGAGTTACTGGGCACAGGTCTGGTCTCTGAATCACACTGGGAGTCACTGTGCACAGTTCTGGGCTCTGTATCACACTGGGTGTTACTGTGCATATTTCCTGTCTCTGTATCACACTGGGAGTCACTGTGCACAGTTCCGGTCTCTGTATCACACTGGGAGACGCTGTGCACAGTTGCAGTCTCTGTATCACACTGGGAGTTACTGTGCACAGTTCCGGTCTCTGTATCACACTGGGAGTTACTGTGCACAGTTCCAGTCCCTGTATCACACTAGGAGTCACTGTGCACATTTGCAGTCTCTGTATCACACTGGGAGTCACTGTGCACAGTTGCCGTCTCTGTATCGCACTAGGAGTTATTGTGCACAGTTCCAGTCTCTGTATCACACTGGGAGTCACTGTGCAAAGTTCCAGTCTCTGTATCACACTGGGAGTCACTGTGCACAATTCCGGTCTCTGTATCACACTGGGAGTTATTGTGCACAGTTCCCGTCTCCCTATCACTCTGGGAGTTACTGTGCACATGTTCAGTCTCTGTATCACACTGGGAGTTACTGTGCACCTTTCCGGTCTCCATATCACACTGCGAGTCACTGTGCTCAGTTCTGGTCTGTGTATCACACTGGGAGTTACTGTGCACAGTTCCGCTCTCCTTATCACACTGTGAGTTACTGTGCACAGTTCCTGTTTCTGTACCACACTGGGAATTAATGTGCACACCTCCTGTCTCTGTATCACACTGGGCGTTACTGTGCAGATTTCCGGTCTCTGTATCACACTGGGAATTAGTGTGCACAGTTCCGGTCTCTATATCAGACTGGGAGTCACTATGCTCAGTTCCGGTCTCCGTATCACACTGGGAGTCACTGTGCACATTTCCGGTCTCTGTATCACACTGGGAGTTACTGTGCACAGTTCTGGTCTCTGTATCACACTGGGTGTTAATGTGCACAGTTCCGGTCTCTATCACACGGGGAGTGAATGTCTATTGATCCGGTCTGTATATCACACTGGGAGTTACTGTGCACAGTTCTGATCTCTGTATCACACTGGGAGTCACTGTGCACAGTTCCAGTCTCTGTATCACACTGGGAGTTACTGTGCACAATTCCGGTCTCTGTATCACACTGGGCGTTACCGTGCATCGTTCCGGTCTCTGTATCATACTGGGAGTTACTGTGCCTAGTTCTGGTCTCTGTATAACACTGGGAGTTACTGTGCACAGTTCCAGTCTCTGTATCATACTGCGAGTTACTGTGCACAGTTCCGGTCTCTGTATCACATTGAGATTACTGTGCACAGTTCCAGTGGCTACCAAGCTGGGAGTTACTGTGAACAGTTCCAGTCTCTGTATCACACTGGGTGTTACTGTGCACAGTTCTAGTCTCTGTATCACACTGGGAGTTACTGTGCACACTTCCTGTCTCTGTATCACACTGGGAGTCACGGTGCATAGGTCCGGTCTCTTTATCACACTGGGAGTTACTGTGCACAGTTGCAGTCTCTGTATCACACTGGGAGTCACTGTGCATAGTTGCCGTCTCTGTATCGCACTGGGAGTTACTGTGCACAATTCCAGTCTCTGTATCACAGTGGGAGTCACTGTGCAAAGTTCCAGTCTCTATATCAGACTGGGAGTCACTGTGCACAGTTGCAGTCTCTGTATCACACTGGGAGTTACTGTGCACAGTTCCAGTCTCTGTATCACACTGGGAGTTACTGTGCACAGTTCCTGTCTCTGAATCACACTGGGAGTTACTGTGCACAGTTGCAGACTCTGTATAACACTGGGAGTTACTGTGAACTATTCCGGTCTCCATATTACATTGCAAGTCACTGTGCACAGTTCAGGTCTGTGTATCACACTGGGAGTTACTGTGCACAGTTCTGGTCTCTGAATCACACTGGGAGTCACTGTGCCCAGTTCCGCTTTCTCTATCACTCTGGGAGTTACTGTGCACAGTTCCGGTCTCCGTATCACACTGGGGGTAAGTGTGCACAGTTCCGGTCTCTGTTACACTGGGAGTTACTGTGCACAGTTCCGGTCTCTGTATCACACTGGGAGTTACTGTGCACAGTTCCGGTTTCTGTATCACACTGGGCGTTACTGTGCACAGTTCCGGTCTCTGTATCATACTGTGAGTTACTGTGCCTAGTTCTGGTCTCTGTATCACACTGGGATTTACTGTGCACAGTTCCGGTCTATGTATCACACTGGGCGATACTGTGCACAGTTCCGGTCTCTGTATAACACTGGGATTTACTGTGCACAGTTCCAGTCTCTGTATCATACCGGGAGTTACTGTGCACAGTTCCAGTCTTTATATCACACTGGGAGTCACTGTGCACAGTTCCGGTCCCTGTATCACAGTGGGTGTCACTGTGCACAGTTCCAGTCTCTGTATCACACTGGGAGTTACTGTGCACAGTTCCAGTATCTGTATCACACTGGGAGTTACTGTGCACAGTTCATGTCTCTGTATCACACTGGGAGTTACAGTGCACAGTTCTCGTCTCCCTATCACACTGGGAGTTACTTTGCACATGTTCAGTCTCTGTATCACACTGGGAGTTACTGTGCACAATTCCGGTCTCCATATCACACTGCGAGTCACTGTGCACAGTTCTGGTCTGTGTATCACATTGGGAGTTACTGTGCACAGTTTTGGTCTCTGAATCACACTGGGAGTCACTGTGCACAGTTCCAGTCTCCGCATCACACTGGGGGTTACTGTGCACAGTTTCGGTCTCTGTTGCACTGGGGGTTACTGTGCACAGTTCCGGTCTCCATATCACACTGGGAGTTACTGTGCACAGTTCCGCTCTCATTATCGCACTGTGAGTTACTGTGCACAGTTCCTGTTTCTGTACCACACTGGGAATTAATGTGCACACCTCCTGTCTCTGTATCACACTGGGCGTTACTGTGCAGATTTCCGGTCTCTGTATCACGCTGGGAATTACTGTGCACAGTTCCGGTCTCTACATCAGACTGGGAGTCACTATGCTCAGTTCCGGTCTCCGTATCACACTGGGAGTCACTGTGCACATTTCCGGTCTCTGTATCACACTGGGAGTTACTGTGCACAGTTCTGGTCTCTGTATCACACTGGGTGTTAATGTGCACAGTTCCGGTCTCTATCACACTGGGAGTGAATGTCTATTGATCCGGTCTCTATATCACACTGGGAGTTACTGTGCACAGTTCTGATCTCTGTATCACACTGGGAGTCACTGTGAACAGTTCCAGTCTCTGTATCACACTGGGCGTTACTGTGCACAGTTCCAGTCTCTGTATCACACTGGGAGTTACTGTGCACAATTCCGGTCTCTGTATCACACTGGACGTTACTGTGCATCGTTCCGGTCTCTGGATCATACTGGGAGATACTGTGCCTAGTTCTGGTCTCTGTATAACACTGGGAGTTACTGTGCACAGTTCCAGTCTCTGTATCATACTGGGAGTTACTGTGCACAGTTCCGGTCTCTGTATCACACTGAGATTACTGTGCACAGTTCCGGTGACTACCACACTGGAAGTTACTGTGCACAGTTCCGGTCTCCGTATCACACTGGGAGTTACTGTGCACACCTCCTGTCTCTGTATCACACTGGGAGTCACTGTGCATAGGTCCGGTCTCCGTATCACACTGGGAGTTACTGTGCACAGTTGCAGACTCTGTATAACACTGGGAGTTACTGTGAACTATTCCGGTCTCCATATTACATTGCGAGTCACTGTGCACAGTTCAGGTCTGTGTATCACCCTGGGAGTTACTGTGCACAGTTCTGGTCTCTGAATCACACTGGGAGTCACTGTGCCCAGTTCCGCTTTCTCTATCACTCTGGGAGTTACTGTGCACAGTTCCGGTCTCCGTATCACACTGGGGGTAAGTGTGCACAGTTCCGGTCTCTGTTACACTGGGAGTTACTGTGCACAGTTCCGGTCTCTGTATCACACTGGGAGTTACTGTGCCTAGTTCTGGTCTCTGTATCACACTGGGATTTACTGTGCACAGATCCGGTCTCTGTATAACACTGGGAGTTACTGTGCACAGTTCCAGTCTCTGTATCATATTGGGAGTTACTGTGCACAGTTCCGGTCTCTGTATCACACTGAGATTACTGTGCACAGTTCCGGTGACTACCACACTGGGAGTTACTGTGCACAGTTCCGGTCTCCGTATCACACTGGGAGTTACTGTGCACACTTTCTGTCTCTGTATCACACTGGGAGTCACTGTGCATAGGTCCGGTCTCCGTATCACACTGGGAGTTACTGTGCACAGTTGCAGACTCTGTATAACACTGGGAGTTACTGTGCACAGTTCCGGTCTCTGTATCACACTGGGAGTTACTGTGCACAGTTCCTGTCCCTGTATCACACTGGGAGACGCTGTGCACAGTTGCTGTCTCTGTATCACACTGGGAGTTACTGTGCACAGTTCCGGTCTCTGTATCACACTGGGAGTTACTGTGCACAGTTCCTGTCCCTGTATCACACTAGGAGTCACTGTGCACATTTGCAGTCTCTGTATCACACTGGGAGTCACTGTGCACAGTTGCCGTCTCTGTATCGCACTGGGAGTTACTGTGCACAGTTCCAGTCTCTGTATCACACTGGGAGTCACTGTGCAAAGTTCCAGTCTCTGTATCACACTGGGAGTCACTGTGCACAGTTCCAGTCTCTGTATCATACTGGGAGTTACTGTGCACAGTTCCGGTCTCTGTATCACACTGGGAGATACTGTGCACGGTTCCGGTCTCTGTATAACACTGGCAGTTACTGTTCACAGTTCCAGTCTCTGTATCATACTGAGAGTTACTGTGCACAGTTCCGGTTCTGTATCACACTGTGATTACTGTGCACAGTTCCGGTGACTTTCACACTGGGAGTTACTGTGCAAAGTTCGGGTCTCCGTATCACACTGGGAGTTACTGTGCACAGTTCTGGTCTCTGTATCACACTGGGAGTTACTGTGCACACTTCCTGTCTCTGTATCACACTGGGAGTCACTGTGCATAGGTCCGGTCTCTTTATCACACTGGGAGTTACTGTGCACAGTTGCAGTCTCTGTATCACACTGGGAGTCACTGTGCACAGTTGCAGTCTCTGTATCACACTGGGAGTTACTGTGCACAGTTCCAGTCTCTGTATCTCACTGGGAGTTACTGTGCACAGTTCCAGTCTCTGTATCACACTGGGACTTATTGTGCACAGTTCCCGTCTCCCTATCACACTGGGAGTTACTGTGCACCATTCCGGTCTCCATATCACACTGCGAGTCACTGAGCACAGTTCTGGTCTGTGTATCACACTGGGAGTTACTGGGCACAGTTCTGGTCTCTGAATCACACTGGGAGTCACTGTGCCCAATTCCGTTTTCCCTATCACTCTGGGAGTTACTGTGCACAGTTCCGGTCTCCGTATCACACTGGGGGTTACTGTGCACAGTTCCGGTCTCTGTTACCCTGGGAGTTACTGTGCACAGTTCCGGTCTCTGTATCACACTGGGAGTTACTGTGCACAGTTCCAGTTTCTGTATCACACTGGGCGTTACCGTGCACAGTTCCGGTCTCTGTATCATACTGGGAGTTACTGTGCCTCGTTCTGGTCTCTGTATCACACTGGGAGTTACTGTGCACAGTTCCGGTCTCTGTATCACACTGGGAGTTACTGTGCTCAGTTCCGGTCTATGTATCACACTGGGCGATACTGTGCACAGTTCCGGTCTCTGTATAACACGGGGAGTTACTGTGCACAGTTCCAGTCTCTGTATCATTTTGGGAGTTACTGTGCACAGTTCCGGTCTCTGTATCACACTGAGATTACTGTGCACAGTTCCGGTGACTACCACACTAGGAGTTACTGTGCACAGTTCCGGTCTCCGTATCACACTGGGAGTTACAGTGCACACTTCCTGTCTCTGTATCACACTGGGAGTCACTGTGCATAGGTCCGGTCTCCGTATCACACTGGGAGTTACTGTGCACAGTTGCAGGCTCTGTATAACACTGGGAGTTACTGTGCACTGTTCCGGTCTCTGTATCACACTGGGAGTTACTGTGCACAGTTCCTGTCCCTGTATCACACTGGGAGACGCTGTGCACAGTTGCCGTCTCTGTATCACACTTGGAGTTACTGTGCACAGTTCCGGTCTCTGTATCGCACTGGGAGTTACTGTGCACACTTCCTGTCCCTGTATCACACTAGGCATCACTGTGCACTTTTGCAGTCTCTGTATCACACTGGGAGTCACTGTGCACAGTTGCCGTCTCTGTATCGCACTGGGAGTTACTGTGCACTGTTCCAGTCTCTGTATCACACTGGGAGTCACTGTGCAAAGTTCCAGTCTCTGTATCACACTGGGAGTCACTCTGCACAGTTGCAGTCTCTGTATCACACTGGAAGTTACTGTGCACAGTTCCAGTCTCTGTATCACACTGGGAGTTACTGTGCACAGTTCCGGTCTCTGTATCACACTGGGAGTTATTGTGCACAGTTCCCATCTCCCTATCACTCTGGGAGTTACTGTGCACATGTTCAGTCTCTGTATCACACTGGGAGTTACTGTGCATCATTCCGGTCTCCATATCACACTGCGAGTCACTGTGCTCAGTTCTGGTCTGTGTATCACTCTGGGAGTTACTGGGCACAGTTCTGGTCTCTGAATCACACTGGGAGTCACTGTGCACAATTCTGGGCTCTGTATCGTACTGGGTGTTACTGTGCATATTTCCTGTCTCTGTATCACACTGGGAGTCACTGTGCACAGTTCCAGTCTCTTTATCACACTGGGAGTTACTGTGCACAGTTCATGTCTCTGTATCAAACTGGGAGTTACAGTGCACAGTTCTCGTCTCCCTATCACACTGGGAGTTACTGTGCACATGTTCAGTCTCTGTATCACACTGGGAGTTACTGTGTACAATTCCGGTCTCCATATCGCACTGCGAGTCACTGTGCATAGGTCCGGTCTCCGTATCACACTGGGGGTTACTGTGCACAGTTGCAGACTCTGTATAACACTGGGAGTTACTGTGCACTGTTCCGGTCTCTGTATCACACTGGGAGTTACTGTGCACAGTTCCTGTCCCTGTATCACACTGGGAGACGCTGTGCACAGTTGCCGTCTCTGTATCACACTGGGAGTTACTGTGCACAGTTCCGGTCTCTGTATCACACTGGGAGTTACTGTGCACAGTTCCTGTCCCTGTATCACACTAGGCGTCACTGTGCACATTTGCAGTCTCTGTATCACACTGGGAGTCACTGTGCACAGTTGCCGTCTCTGTATCGCACTGGGAGTTACTGTGCACTGTTCCAGTCTCTGTATCACACTGGGAGTCACTGTGCAAATTTCCAGTCTCTGTATCGCACTGGGAGTCACTCTGCACAGTTCCAGTCTCTGTATCACACTGGGAGTTACTGTGCACAGTTCCAGTCTCTGTATCACACTGGGAGTTACTGTGCACAGTTCCGGTCTCTGTATCACACTGGGAGTTATTGTGCACAGTTCCCGTCTCCCTATCACTCTGGTATTTACTGTGCACATGTTCAGTCTCTGTATCACCTGGGAGTTACTGTGCATCTTTCCGGTCTCCATATCACACTGCAAGTCACTGTGCTCAGTTCTGGTCTGTGTATCACTCTGGGAGTTACTGGGCACAGTTCTGGTCTCTGAATCACACTGGGAGTCACTGTGCACAGTTCTGGGCTCTGTATCGCACTG
This sequence comes from Carcharodon carcharias, assembly GCF_017639515.1. Lineage (NCBI taxonomy): Eukaryota > Metazoa > Chordata > Chondrichthyes > Lamniformes > Lamnidae > Carcharodon > Carcharodon carcharias. The sequence goes on from NC_054490.1 coordinate 4,609,485, forward strand.
TGTCTTACTGTGCATATTTCCTGTCTCTGTATCACAATGGGAGTCACTGTGCACAGTTCCAGTCTCTGTATCACATTGAGACTTACTGTGCACAGTTCCAGTCTCTGTATCACACTGGGAGTTACTGTGCACAGTTCATGTCTCTGTATCAAACTGGGAGTTACAGTGCACAGTTCTCGTCTCCCTATCACACTGGGAGTTACTGTGCACATGTTCAGTCTCTGTATCACACTGGGAGTTACTGTGTACAATTCCGGTCTCCATATCACACTGCGAGTCACTGTGCACAGTTCAGGTCTGTGTATCACACTGGGAGTTACTGTGCACAGTTCTGGTCTCTGAATCACACTGGGAGCCACTGTTCCCCGTTCCGGTTTCTCTATCACTGTGGGAGTTACTGTGCACAGTTCCGGTCTCCGTATCATACTGGGGGTTACTGTGCACAGTTCCGGTCTCTGTTACACTGGGAGTTACTGTGCACAGTTCCGGTTTCTGTATCACAGTGGGCGTTACTGTGCACAGTTCCGGTCTCTGTATCATACTGGGAGTTATTGTGTCTAGTTCTTGTCTCTGTATCACACTGGGATTTACTGTGCACAGTTTCGGTCAATGTATCACACTGGGCGATACTGTGCACAGTTCCGGTCTCTGTATAACACTGGGAGTTACTGTGCACAGTTCCAGTCTCTGTATCATACTGGGAGTTACTGTGCACAGTTCCGGTCTCTGTATCACACTGAGATTACTGTGCACAGTTCCGGTGACTACCACACTGGGAGTTACTGTGCACAGTTCCGGTCTCCGTATCACACTGGGAGTTACTGTGCACACTTCCTGTCTCTGTATCACACTGGGAGTCACTGTGCATAGGTCCGGTCTCCGTATCACACTGGGAGTTACTGTGCACAGTTGCAGACTCTGTATAACACTGGGAGTTACTGTGCACAGTTCCGGTCTCTGTATCACACTGGGAGTTACTCTGCACAGTTCCTATCCCTGTATCACACTGGGAGACGCTGTGCACAGTTGCCGTCTCTGTATCACACTGGGAGTTACTGTGCACAGTTCCGGTCTCTGTATCACACTGGGAGTTACTGTGCACAGTTCCTGTCCCTGTATCACACTAGGAGTCACTGTGCACACTTGTAGTCTCTGTATCACACTGGGAGTCACTGTGCACAGTTGCCTTCTCTGTATCGCACTGGGAGTTACTGTGCACAGTTACAGTCTCTGTATCACACTGGGAGTCACTGTGCAAAGTTCCAGTCTCTGTATCACACTGGGAGTCACTGTGCACAGTTCCAGTCTCTGTATCACACTGGGAGTTACTGTGCACAGTTCCAGTCTCTGTATCACACTGGGAGTTACTGTGCACAGTTCCGGTCTCTGTATCACACTGGGAGTTATTGTGCACAGTTCCCGTCTCCCTATCACTCTGGTATTTACTGTGCACATGTTCAGTCTCTGTATCACCTGGGAGTTACTGTGCATCTTTCCGGTCTCCATATCACACTGCAAGTCACTGTGCTCAGTTCTGGTCTGTGTATCACTCTGGGAGTTACTGGGCACAGTTCTGGTCTCTGAATCACACTGGGAGTCACTGTGCACAGTTCTGGGCTCTGTATCGCACTGTGTCTTACTGTGCATATTTCCTGTCTCTGTATCACACTGGGAGTCACTGTGCACAGTTCCAGTCTCTGTATCACATTGAGACTTACTGTGCACAGTTCCAGTCTCTGTATCACACTGGGAGTTACTGTGCACAGTTCATGTCTCTGTATCAAACTGGGAGTTACAGTGCACAGTTCTCGTCTCCCTATCACACTGGGAGTTACTGTGCACATGTTCAGTCTCTGTATCACACTGGGAGTTACTGTGTACAATTCCGGTCTCCATATCACACTGCGAGTCACTGTGCACAGTTCAGGTCTGTGTATCACACTGGGAGTTACTGTGCACAGTTCTGGTCTCTGAATCACACTGGGAGCCACTGTGCCCCGTTCCGGTTTCTCTATCACTGTGGGAGTTACTGTGCACAGTTCCGGTCTCCGTATCATACTGGGGGTTACTGTGCACAGTTCCGGTCTCTGTTACACTGGGAGTTACTGTGCACAGTTCCGGTTTCTGTATCACAGTGGGCGTTACTGTGCACAGTTCCGGTCTCTGTATCATACTGGGAGTTACTGTGTCTAGTTCTTGTCTCTGTATCACACTGGGATTTACTGTGCACAGTTTCGGTCAATGTATCACACTGGGCGATACTGTGCACAGTTCCGGTCTCTGTATAACACTGGGAGTTACTGTGCACAGTTCCAGTCTCTGTATCATACTGGGAGTTACTGTGCACAGTTCCGGTCTCTGTATCACACTGAGATTACTGTGCACAGTTCCGGTGACTACCACACTGGGATTTACTGTGCACAGTTCCGGTCTCCGTATCACACTGGGAGTTACTGTGCACACTTCCTGTCTCTGTATCACACTGGGAGTCACTGTGCATAGGTCCGGTCTCCGTATCACACTGGGAGTTACTGTGCACAGTTGCAGACTCTGTATAACACTGGGAGTTACTGTGCACAGTTCCGGTCTCTGTATCACACTGGGAGTTACTCTGCACAGTTCCTATCCCTGTATCACACTGGGAGACGCTGTGCACAGCTGCCGTCTCTGTATCACACTGGGAGTTACTGTGCACAGTTCCGGTCTCTGTATCACACTGGGAGTTACTGTGCACAGTTCCTGTCCCTGTATCACACTAGGAGTCACTGTGCACACTTGTAGTCTCTGTATCACACTGGGAGTCACTGTGCACAGTTGCCTTCTCTGTATCGCACTGGGAGTTACTGTGCACAGTTCCAGTCTCTGTATCACACTGGGAGTCACTGTGCAAAGTTCCAGTCTCTGTATCACACTGGGAGTCACTGTGCACAGTTCCAGTCTCTGTATCACACTGGGAGTTACTGTGCACAGTTCCAGTCTCTGTATCACACTGGGAGTTACTGTGCACAGTTCTGGTCTCTGTATCACACTGGGAGTTATTGTGCACAGTTCCCGTCTCCCTATCACTCTGGTATTTACTGTGCACATGTTCAGTCTCTGTATCACCTGGGAGTTACTGTGCATCTTTCCGGTCTCCATATCACACTGCAAGTCACTGTGCTCAGTTCTGGTCTGTGTATCACTCTGGGAGTTACTGGGCACAGTTCTGGTCTCTGAATCACACTGGGAGTCACTGTGCACAGTTCTGAGCTCTGTATCGCACTGTGTCTTACTGTGCATATTTCCTGTCTCTGTATCACACTGGGAGTCACTGTGCACAGTTCCAGTCTCTGTATCACATTGGGAGTTACTGTGCACAGTTCCAGTCTCTGTATCACACTGGGAGTTACTGTGCACAGTTCATGTCTCTGTATCAAACTGGGAGTTACAGTGCACAGTTCTCGTCTCCCTATCACACTGGGAGTTACTGTGCACACGTTCAGTCTCTGTATCACACTGGGAGTTACTGTGTACAATTCCGGTCTCCATATCACACTGCGAGTCACTGTGCACAGTTCAGGTCTGTGTATCACACTGGGAGTTACTGTGCACAGTTCTGGTCTCTGAATCACACTGGGAGCCACTGTGCCCCGTTCCGGTTTCTCTATCACTGTGGGAGTTACTGTGCACAGTTCTGGTCTCCGTATCATACTGGGGGTTACTGTGCACAGTTCCGGTCTCTGTTACACTGGGAGTTACTGTGCACAGTTCCAGTTTCTGTATCACAGTGGGCGTTACTGTGCACAGTTCCGGTCTCTGTATCATACTGGGAGTTACTGTGTCTAGTTCTTGTCTCTGTATCACACTGGGATTTACTGTGCACAGTTTCGGTCAATGTATCACACTGGGCGATACTGTGCACAGTTCCGGTCTCTGTATAACACTGGGAGTTACTGTGCACAGTTCCAGTCTCTGTATCATACTGGGAGTTACTGTGCACAGTTCCGGTCTCTGTAGCACACTGAGATTACTGTGCACAGTTCCGGTGACTACCACACTGGAGTTACTGTGCACAGTTCCGGTCTCCGTATCACACTGGGAGTTACTGTGCACACTTCCTGTCTCTGTATCACACTGGGAGTCACTGTGCATAGGTCCGGTCTCCGTATCACACTGGGAGTTACTGTGCACAGTTGCAGACTCTGTATAACACTGGGAGTTACCGTGCACAGTTCCGGTCTCTGTATCACACTGAGAGTTACTCTGCACATTTCCTATCCCTGTATCACACTGGGAGACGCTGTGCACAGTTGCCGTCTCTGTATCACACTGGGAGTTACTGTGCACAGTTCCGGTCTCTGTATCACACTGGGAGTTACTGTGCACAGTTCCTGTCCCTGTATCACACTAGGAGTCACTGTGCACACTTGTAGTCTATGTATCACACTGGGAGTCACTGTGCACAGTTGCCTTCTCTGTATCGCACTGGGAGTTACTGTGCACAGTTCCAGTCTCTGTATCACACTGGGAGTCACTGTGCAAAGTTCCAGTCTCTGTATCACACTGGGAGTCACTGTGCACAGTTCCAGTCTCTGTATCACACTGGGAGTTACTGTGCACAGTTCCGGTCTCTGTATCACACTGGGAGTTATTGTGCACAGTTCCCGTCTCCCTATCACTCTGGGAGTTACTGTGCACATGTTCAGTCTCTGTATCACACTGGGAGTTACTGTGCACCATTCCGGTCTCCATATCACACTGCGAGTCACTGTGCTCAGTTCTGGTCTGTGTATCACTCTGGGAGTTACTGTGCATATTTCCTGTCTCTGTATCACACTGGGAGTCACTGTGCACAGTTCCGGTCTCTGTATCACACTGGGAGTTATTGTGCACAGTTCCCGTCTCCCTATCACTCTGGTATTTACTGTGCACATGTTCAGTCTCTGTATCACCTGGGAGTTACTGTGCATCTTTCCGGTCTCCATATCACACTGCAAGTCACTGTGCTCAGTTCTGGTCTGTGTATCACTCTGGGAGTTACTGGGCACAGTTCTGGTCTCTGAATCACACTGGGAGTCACTGTGCACAGTTCTGGGCTCTGTATCGCACTGTGTCTTACTGTGCATATTTCCTGTCTCTGTATCACACTGGGAGTCACTGTGCACAGTTCCAGTCTCTGTATCACATTGAGACTTACTGTGCACAGTTCATGTCTCTGTATCAAACTGGGAGTTACAGTGCACAGTTCTCGTCTCCCTATCACACTGGGAGTTACTGTGCACATGTTCAGTCTCTGTATCACACTGGGAGTTACTGTGCACAATTCCGGTCTCCATATCACACTGCGAGTCACTGTGCACAGTTCAGGTCTGTGTATCACACTGGGAGTTACTGTGCACAGTTCTGGTCTCTGAATCACACTGGGAGCCACTGTGCCCCGTTCCGGTTTCTCTATCACTGTGGGAGTTACTGTGCACAGTTCCGGTCTCCGTATCATACTGGGGGTTACTGTGCACAGTTCCGGTCTCTGTTACACTGGGAGTTACTGTGCACAGTTCCGGTTTCTGTATCACAGTGGGCGTTACTGTGCACAGTTCCGGTCTCTGTATCATACTGGGAGTTACTGTGTCTAGTTCTTGTCTCTGTATCACACTGGGATTTACTGTGCACAGTTTCGGTCAATGTATCACACTGGGCGATACTGTGCACAGTTCCGGTCTCTGTATAACACTGGGAGTTACTGTGCACAGTTCCAGTCTCTGTATCATACTGGGAGTTACTGTGCACAGTTCCGGTCTCTGTATCACACTGAGATTACTGTGCACAGTTCCGGTGACTACCACACTGGGATTTACTGTGCACAGTTCCGGTCTCCGTATCACACTGGGAGTTACTGTGCACACTTCCTGTCTCTGTATCACACTGGGAGTCACTGTGCATAGGTCCGGTCTCCGTATCACACTGGGAGTTACTGTGCACAGTTGCAGACTCTGTATAACACTGGGAGTTACTGTGCACAGTTCCGGTCTCTGTATCACACTGGGAGTTACTCTGCACAGTTCCTATCCCTGTATCACACTGGGAGACGCTGTGCACAGCTGCCGTCTCTGTATCACACTGGGAGTTACTGTGCACAGTTCCGGTCTCTGTATCACACTGGGAGTTACTGTGCACAGTTCCTGTCCCTGTATCACACTAGGAGTCACTGTGCACACTTGTAGTCTCTGTATCACACTGGGAGTCACTGTGCACAGTTGCCTTCTCTGTATCGCACTGGGAGTTACTGTGCACAGTTCCAGTCTCTGTATCACACTGGGAGTCACTGTGCAAAGTTCCAGTCTCTGTATCACACTGGGAGTCACTGTGCACAGTTCCGGTCTCTGTATCACACTGGGAGTTACTGTGCACAGTTCCAGTCTCTGTATCACACTGGGAGTTACTGTGCACAGTTCCGGTCTCTGTATCACACTGGGAGTTATTGTGCACAGTTCCCGTCTCCCTATCACTCTGGTATTTACTGTGCACATGTTCAGTCTCTGTATCACCTGGGAGTTACTGTGCATCTTTCCGGTCTCCATATCACACTGCAAGTCACTGTGCTCAGTTCTGGTCTGTGTATCACTCTGGGAGTTACTGGGCACAGTTCTGGTCTCTGAATCACACTGGGAGTCACTGTGCACAGTTCTGAGCTCTGTATCGCACTGTGTCTTACTGTGCATATTTCCTGTCTCTGTATCACACTGGGAGTCACTGTGCACAGTTCCAGTCTCTGTATCACATTGGGAGTTACTGTGCACAGTTCCAGTCTCTGTATCACACTGGGAGTTACTGTGCACAGTTCATGTCTCTGTATCAAACTGGGAGTTACAGTGCACAGTTCTCGTCTCCCTATCACACTGGGAGTTACTGTGCACACGTTCAGTCTCTGTATCACACTGGGAGTTACTGTGTACAATTCCGGTCTCCATATCACACTGCGAGTCACTGTGCACAGTTCAGGTCTGTGTATCACACTGGGAGTTACTGTGCACAGTTCTGGTCTCTGAATCACACTGGGAGCCACTGTGCCCCATTCCGGTTTCTCTATCACTGTGGGAGTTACTGTGCACAGTTCTGGTCTCCGTATCATACTGGTGGTTACTGTGCACAGTTCCGGTCTCTGTTACACTGGGAGTTACTGTGCACAGTTCCAGTTTCTGTATCACAGTGGGCGTTACTGTGCACAGTTCCGGTCTCTGTATCATACTGGGAGTTACTGTGTCTAGTTCTTGTCTCTGTATCACACTGGGATTTACTGTGCACAGTTTCGGTCAATGTATCACACTGGGCGATACTGTGCACAGTTCCGGTCTCTGTATAACACTGGGAGTTACTGTGCACAGTTCCAGTCTCTGTATCATACTGGGAGTTACTGTGCACAGTTCCGGTCTCTGTAGCACACTGCGATTACTGTGCACAGTTCCGGTGACTACCACACTGGAGTTACTGTGCACAGTTCCGGTCTCCGTATCACACTGGGAGTTACTGTGCACACTTCCTGTCTCTGTATCACACTGGGAGTCACTGCGCATAGGTCCGGTCTCCGTATCACACTGGGAGTTACTGTGCACAGTTGCAGACTCTGTATAACACTGGGAGTTACTGTGCACAGTTCCGGTCTCTGTATCACACTGAGAGTTACTCTGCACAGTTCCTATCCCTGTATCACACTGGGAGACGCTGTGCACAGTTGCCGTCTCTGTATCACACTGGGAGTTACTGTGCACAGTTCCGGTCTCTGTATCACACTGGGAGTTACTGTGCACCGTTCCTGTCCCTGTAACACACTGGGAGTCACTGTGCACAGTTGCAGTCTCTGTATCACACTGGGAGTCATTGTGCACAGTTGCCGTCTGTGTATCGCACTGGGAGTTACTGTGCACAGTTCCAGTCTCTGTATCACACTGGGAGTCACTGTGCAAAGTTCCAGTCTCTGTATCACACTGGGAGTCACTGTGCACAGTTCCAGTCTCTGTATCACACTGGGAGTTACTGTGCACAGTTCCAGTCTCTGTATCACACTGGGAGTTACTGTGCACAGTTCCGGTCTCTGTATCACACTGGGAGTTATTGTGCACAGTTCCCGTCTCCCTATCACTCTGGTATTTACTGTGCACATGTTCAGTCTCTGTATCACACTGGGAGTTACAGTGCACAGTTCTCGTCTCCCTATCACACTGGGAGTTACTGTGCACATGTTCAGTCTCTGTATCACACTGGGAGTTACTGTGCACAATTCCGGTCTCCATATCACACTGCGAGTCACTGTGCACAGTTCAGGTCTGTGTATCACACTGGGAGTTACTGTGCACAGTTCTGGTCTCTGAATCACACTGGGAGCCACTGTGCCCCGTTCCGGTTTCTCTATCACTGTGGGAGTTACTGTGCACAGTTCCGGTCTCCGTATCATACTGGGGGTTACTGTGCACAGTTCCGGTCTCTGTTACACTGGGAGTTACTGTGCACAGTTCCGGTTTCTGTATCACAGTGGGCGTTACTGTGCACAGTTCCGGTCTCTGTATCATACTGGGAGTTACTGTGTCTAGTTCTTGTCTCTGTATCACACTGGGATTTACTGTGCACAGTTTCGGTCAATGTATCACACTGGGCGATACTGTGCACAGTTCCGGTCTCTGTATCACACTGGGAGTTACTGTGCACAGTTCCAGTCTCTGTATCATACTGGGAGTTACTGTGCACAGTTCCGGTCTCTGTATCACACTGAGATTACTGTGCACAGTTCCGGTGACTATCACACTGGGAGTTACTGTGCACAATTCTGGTCTCTGTATCACACTGGGAGTTACTGTGCACTCTTCCTGTCTCTGTATCACACTGGGAGTCACTGTGCATAGGTCCGGTCTCCGTATCACAATGGGAGTTACTGTGCACAGTTGCAGACTCTGTATCACACTGGGAGTTACTGTGCACAGTTCCGGTCTCTGTATCACACTGGGAGTTCCTTTGCACAGTTCCTGCCCCTGTATGACACTGGGAGACGCTGTGCACAGCTGCCGTCTCTGTATCACACTGGGAGTTACTGTGCACAGTTCCGGTCTCTGTATCACACTGGGAGTTACTGTGCACAGTTCCTGTCCCTGTATGACACTCGGAGTCACTGTGCACAGTTGCATTCTCTGTATCACACTGGGAGTCACTGTGCACAGTTGCCTTCTCTGTATCGCACTGGGAGTTACTGTGCACAGTTCCAGTCTCTGTATCACACTGGGAGTCACTGTGCAAAGTTCCAGTCTCTGTATCACACTGGGAGTCACTGTGCACAGTTCCAGTCTCTGTATCACACTGGGAGTTACTGTGCACAGTTCCCGTCTCTGTATCACACTGGGAGTTACTGTGCACAGTTCCGGTCTCCGTATCACACTGGGAGTTATTGTGCACAGTTCCCGTCTCCCTATCACTCTGGTATTTACTGTGCACATGTTCAGTCTCTGTATCACCTGGGAGTTACTGTGCATCTTTCCGGTCTCCATATCACACTGCAAGTCACTGTGCTCAGTTCTGGTCTGTGTATCACTCTGGGAGTTACTGGGCACAGTTCTGGTCTCTGAATCACACTGGGAGTCACTGTGCACAGTTCTGAGCTCTGTATCGCACTGTGTCTTACTGTGCATATTTCCTGTCTCTGTATCACACTGGGAGTCACTGTGCACAGTTCCAGTCTCTGTATCACATTGGGAGTTACTGTGCACAGTTCCAGTCTCTGTATCACACTGGGAGTTACTGTGCACAGTTCATGTCTCTGTATCAAACTGGGAGTTACAGTGCACAGTTCTCGTCTCCCTATCACACTGGGAGTTACTGTGCACACGTTCAGTCTCTGTATCACACTGGGAGTTACTGTGTACAATTCCGGTCTCCATATCACACTGCGAGTCACTGTGCACAGTTCAGGTCTGTGTATCACACTGGGAGTTACTGTGCACAGTTCTGGTCTCTGAATCACACTGGGAGCCACTGTGCCCCGTTCCGGTTTCTCTATCACTGTGGGAGTTACTGTGCACAGTTCTGGTCTCCGTATCATACTGGTGGTTACTGTGCACAGTTCCGGTCTCTGTTACACTGGGAGTTACTGTGCACAGTTCCAGTTTCTGTATCACAGTGGGCGTTACTGTGCACAGTTCCGGTCTCTGTATCATACTGGGAGTTACTGTGTCTAGTTCTTGTCTCTGTATCACACTGGGATTTACTGTGCACAGTTTCGGTCAATGTATCACACTGGGCGATACTGTGCACAGTTCCGGTCTCTGTATAACACTGGGAGTTACTGTGCACAGTTCCAGTCTCTGTATCATACTGGGAGTTACTGTGCACAGTTCCGGTCTCTGTAGCACACTGCGATTACTGTGCACAGTTCCGGTGACTACCACACTGGAGTTACTGTGCACAGTTCCGGTCTCCGTATCACACTGGGAGTTACTGTGCACACTTCCTGTCTCTGTATCACACTGGGAGTCACTGCGCATAGGTCCGGTCTCCGTATCACACTGGGAGTTACTGTGCACAGTTGCAGACTCTGTATAACACTGGGAGTTACTGTGCACAGTTCCGGTCTCTGTATCACACTGAGAGTTACTCTGCACAGTTCCTATCCCTGTATCACACTGGGAGACGCTGTGCACAGTTGCCGTCTCTGTATCACACTGGGAGTTACTGTGCACAGTTCCGGTCTCTGTATCACACTGGGAGTTACTGTGCACAGTTCCTGTCCCTGTATCACACTAGGAGTCACTGTGCACACTTGTAGTCTCTGTATCACACTGGGAGTCACTGTGCACAGTTGCCTTCTCTGTATCGCACTGGGAGTTACTGTGCACAGTTCCAGTCTCTGTATCACACTGGGAGTCACTGTGCAAAGTTCCAGTCTCTGTATCACACTGGGAGTCACTGTGCACAGTTCCAGTCTCTGTATCACACTGGGAGTTACTGTGCACAGTTCCAGTCTCTGTATCACACTGGGAGTTACTGTGCACAGTTCCGGTCTCTGTATCACACTGGGAGTTATTGTGCACAGTTCCCGTCTCCCTATCACTCTGGTATTTACTGTGCACATGTTCAGTCTCTGTATCACACTGGGAGTTACTGTGCACCATTCCGGTCTCCATATCACACTGCGAGTCACTGTGCTCAGTTCTGGTCTGTGTATCACTCTGGGAGTTACTGTGCATATTTCCTGTCTCTGTATCATACTGGGAGTCACTGTGCACAGTTCCGGTCTCTGTATCACACTGGGAGTTATTGTGCACAGTTCCCGTCTCCCTATCACTCTGGTATTTACTGTGCACATGTTCAGTCTCTGTATCACCTGGGAGTTACTGTGCATCTTTCCGGTCTCCATATCACACTGCAAGTCACTGTGCTCAGTTCTGGTCTGTGTATCACTCTGGGAGTTACTGGGCACAGTTCTGGTCTCTGACTCACACTGGGAGTCACTGTGCACAGTTCTGAGCTCTGTATCGCACTGTGCCTTACTGTGCATATTTCCTGTCTCTGTATCACACTGGGAGTCACTGTGCACAGTTCCAGTCTCTGTATCACATTGAGACTTACTGTGCACAGTTCCAGTCTCTGTATCACACTGGGAGTTACTGTGCACAGTTCATGTCTCTGTATCAAACTGGGAGTTACAGTGCACAGTTCTCGTCTCCCTATCACACTGGGAGTTACTGTGCACATGTTCAGTCTCTGTATCACACTGGGAGTTACTGTGTACAATTCCGGTCTCCATATCACACTGCGAGTCACTGTGCACAGTTCAGGTCTGTGTATCACACTGGGAGTTACTGTGCACAGTTCTGGTCTCTGAATCACACTGGGAGCCACTGTGCCCCGTTCCGGTTTCTCTATCACTGTGGGAGTTACTGTGCACAGTTCCGGTCTCCGTATCATACTGGGGGTTACTGTGCACAGTTCCGGTCTCTGTTACACTGGGAGTTACTGTGCACAGTTCCGGTTTCTGTATCACAGTGGGCATTACTGTGCACAGTTCCGGTCTCTGTATCACACTGGGAGTTACTGTGTCTAGTTCTTGTCTCTGTATCACACTGGGATTTACTGTGCACAGTTTCGGTCAATGTATCACACTGGGCGATACTGTGCACAGTTCCGGTCTCTGTATAACACTGGGAGTTACTGTGCACAGTTCCAGTCTCTGTATCATACTGGGAGTTACTGTGCACAGTTCCGGTCTCTGTATCACACTGAGATTACTGTGCACAGTTCCGGTGACTACCACACTGGGAGTTACTGTGCACAGTTCCGGTCTCCGTATCACACTGGGAGTTACTGTGCACACTTCCTGTCTCTGTATCACACTGGGAGTCACTGTGCATAGGTCCGGTCTCCGTATCACACTGGGAGTTACTGTGCACAGTTGCAGACTCTGTATAACACTGGGAGTTACTGTGCACAGTTCCGGTCTCTGTATCACACTGGGAGTTACTCTGCACAGTTCCTATCCCTGTATCACACTGGGAGACGCTGTGCACAGTTGCCGTCTCTGTATCACACTGGGAGTTACTGTGCACAGTTCCGGTCTCTGTATCACACTGGGAGTTACTGTGCACAGTTCCTGTCCCTGTATCACACTAGGAGTCACTGTGCACACTTGTAGTCTCTGTATCACACTGGGAGTCACTGTGCACAGTTGCCTTCTCTGTATCGCACTGGGAGTTACTGTGCACAGTTCCAGTCTCTGTATCACACTGGGAGTCACTGTGCAAAGTTCCAGTCTCTGTATCACACTGGGAGTCACTGTGCACAGTTCCAGTCTCTGTATCACACTGGGAGTTACTGTGCACAGTTCCAGTCTCTGTATCACACTGGGAGTTACTGTGCACAGTTCCGGTCTCTGTATCACACTGGGAGTTATTGTGCACAGTTCCCGTCTCCCTATCACTCTGGTATTTACTGTGCACATGTTCAGTCTCTGTATCACCTGGGAGTTACTGTGCATCTTTCCGGTCTCCATATCACACTGCAAGTCACTGTGCTCAGTTCTGGTCTGTGTATCACTCTGGGAGTTACTGGGCACAGTTCTGGTCTCTGAATCACACTGGGAGTCACTGTGCACAGTTCTGAGCTCTGTATCGCACTGTGTCTTACTGTGCATATTTCCTGTCTCTGTATCACACTGGGAGTCACTGTGCACAATTCCAGTCTCTGTATCACATTGGGACTTACTGTGCACAGTTCCAGTCTCTGTATCACACTGGGAGTTACTGTGCACAGTTCATGTCTCTGTATCAAACTGGGAGTTACAGTGCACAGTTCTCGTCTCCCTATCACACTGGGAGTTACTGTGCACACGTTCAGTCTCTGTATCACACTGGGAGTTACTGTGTACACTTCCGGTCTCCATATCACACTGCGAGTCACTGTGCACAGTTCAGGTCTGTGTATCACACTGGGAGTTACTGTGCACAGTTCTCGTCTCCCTATCACACTGAGAGTTACTGTGCACACGTTCAGTCTCTGTATCACACTGGGAGTTACTGTGTACAATTCCGGTCTCCATATCACACTGCGAGTCACTGTGCACAGTTCAGGTCTGTGTATCACACTGGGAGTTACTGTGCACAGTTCTGGTCTCTGAATCACACTGGGAGCCACTGTGCCCCGTTCCGGTTTCTCTATCACTGTGGGAGTTACTGTGCACAGTTCTGGTCTCCGTATCATACTGGGGGTTACTGTGCACAGTTCCGGTCTCTGTTACACTGGGAGTTACTGTGCACAGTTCCGGTTTCTGTATCACAGTGGGCGTTACTGTGCACAGTTCCGGTCTCTGTATCATACTGGGAGTTACTGTGTCTAGTTCTTGTCTCTGTATCACACTGGGATTTACTGTGCACAGTTTCGGTCAATGTATCACACTGGGCGATACTGTGCACAGTTCCGGTCTCTGTATAACACTGGGAGTTACTGTGCACAGTTCCAGTCTCTGTATCATACTGGGAGTTACTGTGCACAGTTCCGGTCTCTGTAGCACACTGAGATTACTGTGCACAGTTCCGGTGACTACCACACTGGAGTTACTGTGCACAGTTCCGGTCTCTGTATCACACTGGGAGTTACTGTGCACACTTCCTGTCTCTGTATCACACTGGGAGTCACTGTGCATAGGTCCGGTCTCCGTATCACACTGGGAGTTACTGTGCACAGTTGCAGACTCTGTATAACACTGGGAGTTACTGTGCACAGTTCCGGTCTCTGTATCACACTGGGAGTTACTGTGCACAGTTCCTGTCCCTGTATCACACTAGGAGTCACTGTGCACACTTGTAGTCTCTGTATCACACTGGGAGTCACTGTGCACAGTTGCCTTCTCTGTATCGCACTGGGAGTTACTGTGCACAGTTCCAGTCTCTGTATCACACTGGGAGTCACTGTGCAAAGTTCCAGTCTCTGTATCACACTGGGAGTCACTGTGCACAGTTCCAGTCTCTGTATCACACTGGGAGTTACTGTGCACAGTTCCAGTCTCTGTATCACACTGGGAGTTACTGTGCACAGTTCCGGTCTCTGTATCACACTGGGAGTTATTGTGCACAGTTCCCGTCTCCCTATCACTCTGGGCGTTACTGTGCACATGTTCAGTCTCTGTATCACACTGGGAGTTACTGTGCACCATTCCGGTCTCCATATCACACTGCGAGTCACTGTGCTCAGTTCTGGTCTGTGTATCACTCTGGGAGTTACTGTGCATATTTCCTGTCTCTGTATCACACTGGGAGTCACTGTGCACAGTTCCGGTCTCTGTATCACACTGGGAGTTATTGTGCACAGTTCCCGTCTCCCTATCACTCTGGTATTTACTGTGCACATGTTCAGTCTCTGTATCACCTGGGAGTTACTGTGCATCTTTCCGGTCTCCATATCACACTGCAAGTCACTGTGCTCAGTTCTGGTCTGTGTATCACTCTGGGAGTTACTGGGCACAGTTCTGGTCTCTGACTCACACTGGGAGTCACTGTGCACAGTTCTGGGCTCTGTATCGCACTGTGTCTTACTGTGCATATTTCCTGTCTCTGTATCACACTGGGAGTCACTGTGCACAGTTCCAGTCTCTGTATCACATTGAGACTTACTGTGCACAGTTCCAGTCTCTGTATCACACTGGGAGTTACTGTGCACAGTTCATGTCTCTGTATCAAACTGGGAGTTACAGTGCACAGTTCTCGTCTCCCTATCACACTGGGAGTTACTGTGCACATGTTCAGTCTCTGTATCACACTGGGAGTTACTGTGTACAATTCCGGTCTCCATATCACACTGCGAGTCACTGTGCACAGTTCAGGTCTGTGTATCACACTGGGAGTTACTGTGCACAGTTCTGGTCTCTGAATCACACTGGGAGCCACTGTGCCCCGTTCCGGTTTCTCTATCACTGTGGGAGTTACTGTGCACAGTTCGGTCTCAGTATCATACTGGGGGTTACTGTGCACAGTTCCGGTCTCTGTTACACTGGGAGTTACTGTGCACAGTTCCGGTTTCTGTATCACAGTGGGCATTACTGTGCACAGTTCCGGTCTCTGTATCACACTGGGAGTTACTGTGTCTAGTTCTTGTCTCTGTATCACACTGGGATTTACTGTGCACAGTTTCGGTCAATGTATCACACTGGGCGATACTGTGCACAGTTCCGGTCTCTGTATAACACTGGGAGTTACTGTGCACAGTTCCAGTCTCTGTGTCATACTGGGAGTTACTGTTCACAGTTCCGGTCTCTGTATCACACTGAGATTTCTGTGCACAGTTCCGATGACTATCACACTGGGAGTTGCTGTGCACAGTTCCGCTCTCCGTATCACACTGGGAGTTACTGTGCACAGTTCTGGTCTCTGTATCACACTGGGAGTTACTGTGCCAGTTCCGGTATCCGTATCACACTGGGAGTCACTGTGCACAGTTCCGGTCTCCGACACTGGGAGTTTACTGTGCACAGTTCCAGTCTCTGTATCACACTGGGAGTTACTGTGCACGTCCGTCCTGTATCACACTGGGAGTCACTGTGCTCAGTTCCGGTCTCTGTATCCACTGGGATTACTGTGCACAGTTCAGTCTCTGTATCACACTGGGAGTCACTGTGCACAGTTCCTGTCTCTGTATCACACTGGGAGTTACTGTGCACAGTTCCGTCTCTGTATCACACTGGGAGTTACTGTGCACAGTTCCATTCTGTATCACACGGGAGTACTGTGCACAGTTCCAGTCTCTGTAACTCACTGGGAGTCACTGTGCACAGTTCCGTCTCTGTGTCACACTGGGAGTACTGTGCACAGTTCCTGGTCTCCCTATCACACTGGGAGTCACTGTGCACAGTTCCTGTCTCTGTATCACACTGGTAGTCACTGTGCACAGTTCCGTTCTCTCTCTTACACTGGGAGTTACTGTGCATAGTTCCAGTCTCCATCACATGTGAGTCACTGTGCACAGTTCCTGTCTCTGTATCACACTGGGAGTCACTGTGCACAGTTCCGGTCTCTGTGGCACACTGGGAGTCACTGTACACAGTCCCGGTCTCCCTATCACTCTGGGAGTCGCTGTGCACAGTTCCTGTCTCTGTATCACACTGGGAGTCACTGTGTACACCTCCTGTCTCTGTATCACACTGGGAGTCACTCTCTATAGTTCCGGTCTCTGTATCACATGAGACTTACTGTGCACAGTTCCTGTCTCTCTATCACACTGGGAGTTACTGTGCACAGTTCTGGTCTCTGTATCACACTGGGAATCACTGTGCACAGTTCCGGTCTCTGTATCACACTGGGCGTTACTGTGCAGAGTTCCGGTCTCTGTATCACACTGGGAATCACTGTGCACAGTTCCGGTCTCTGTATCACACTGGGCGTTACTGTGCAGAGTTCCGGTCTCTGTATCACACTGGGAATTACTGTGCACAGTTCCGGTCTCTGTATCACACTGGGTGTTACTGTGTACAGTTCCAGTCTCTGTATCACACTGGGAGTTACTGCATTGTTCCGGTCTCCGTATCACGTTGGGAGTCACTGTGCACAGTTCCAGTTCTGTCTCACACTGGGAGTTACTGTCCTCAGCTCGGGTCTCTGTATCACACCGGGAGTCACTATGCTCAGTTCCGGTCTGCGTATCACACTGGGAGTTACTGTGCACACTTCTGGTCTCTTTATCACACTGGGAGTTACTGTGCAAAGTTCCGTTCTCTGTATCACACTGGGATTTACTGTGCACAGTTCAGGTCTCTATCACACTGGGAGTCACTGTGCACAGTTCCTGTCTCTGTATCACACTGGGAGTCACTGTGCATAGTACCGGTCTCTGTCACACTGGGAGTTACGGTGCACAGTTCCAGTCTCTATCACACTGGGCGTCGCTGTGCACAGTTCCTGTCTCTGTATCACACTGGGAGTCACTGTGCACAGTTCCAGTCTCTGTATCACACTGGAAGTTACTGTGCCCAGTTCCGGTCTCTTTATCACACCGGGAGTCACTATGCTCAGTTCCAGTCTGCGTAACTCACTGGGAGTCACTGTGCACAGTTCCGGTCTCTGTGTCACACTGGGAGTCACTGTACACAGTCCTGGTCTCCCTATCACACTGGGAGTCACTGTGCACAGTTCCTGTCTCTGTATCACACTGGTAGTCACTGTGCACAGTTCCGTTCTCTGTCTTACACTGGGAGTTACTGTGCATAGTTCCAGTCTCCATCACACTGTGAGTCACTGTGCACAGTTCCTGTCTCTGTATCACACTGGGAGTCACTGTGCACAGTTCCGGTCTCTGTGTCACACTGGGAGTCACTGTACACAGTCCCGGTCTCCCTATCACACTGGGAGTCGCTGTACACAGTTCCTGTCTCTGTATCACACTGGGAGTCACTGTGTACACCTCCTGTCTCTGTATCACACTGGGAGTCACTCTCTATAGTTCCGGTCTCTGTATCACATGAGACTTACTGTGCACAGTTCCAGTCTCTCTATCACACTGGGAGTTACTGTGCACAGTTCTGGTCTCTGTATCACACTGGGAATCACTGTGCACAGTTCCGGTCTCTGTATCACACTGGGCGTTACTGTGCAGAGTTCCGGTCTCTGTATCTCACTGGGAATTACTGTGCACAGTTCCGGTCTCTGTATCACACTGGGTGTTACTCTGTACAGTTCCGGTTTCTGTATCAGACTGGGAGTCACTCTGCTCAGTCCCGGTCTCTGTATCATACTGGGAGTTACTGTGCACAGTTCCGGTCTCTGTATCACACTGGGAGTTACTGTGTACAGTTCCGGTCTCTGTATCAGACTGGGAGTCACTATGCTCTGTTCCGGTATCTGTATCACACTGGGAGTCACTGTGCATAGTTCCGGTCTCCGTATCATGTTGGGAGTCACTGTGCACAGTTCCAGTCTCTGTCTCACACTGTGTGTTACTGTGCTCAGTTCCGGTCTCTGTATCACACTGGGAGTTACTGTGCCCAGTTCCGGTCTCCGTATAACACTGGGAGTTACTGTGCACAGTTCCGGTCTCTGTATCACACTGGGAGTTACTGTGCATAGTTCCAGTCTCCGTATCACACTGGGCGTCGCTGTGCACAGTTCCTGTCTCCGTATCACACTGGGAGTCACTGTGCACAGTTCCGGTCTCTGTATCACACTGGAAGTTACTGTGCCCAGTTCCGGTCTCTTTATCACACCGGGAGTCACTATGCTCAGTTCCAGTCTGCGTAACTCACTGGGAGTCACTGTGCACAGTTCCGGTCTCTGTGTCACACTGGGAGTCACTGTACACAGTCCTGGTCTCCCTATCACACTGGGAGTCACTGTGCACAGTTCCTGTCTCTGTATCACACTGGTAGTCACTGTGCACAGTTCCGTTCTCTGTCTTGCACTGGGAGTTACTGTGCATAGTTCCAGTCTCCATCACATGTGAGTCACTGTGCACAGTTCCTGTCTCTGTATCACACTGGGAGTCACTGTGCACAGTTCCGGTCTCTGTGTCACACTGGGAGTCACTGTACACAGTCCCGGTCTCCCTATCACACTGGGAGTTGCTGTACACAGTTCCTGTCTCTGTATCACACTGGGAGTCACTGTGTACACCTCCTGTCTCTGTATCACACTGGGAGTCACTCTCTATAGTTCCGGTCTCTGTATCACATGAGACTTACTGTGCACAGTTCCTGTCTCTCTATCACACTGGGAGTTACTGTGCACAGTTCTGGTCTCTGTATCACACTGGGAATCACTGTGCACAGTTCCGGTCTCTGTATCACACTGGGCATTACTGTGCAGAGTTCCGGTCTCTGTATCACACTGGGAGTTACTGTGCACAGTTCCGGTCTCTGTATCACACTGGGTGTTACTGTGTACAGTTCAGATCTCTGTATCAGACTGGGAGTCACTCTGCTCAGTCCCGGTCTCTGTATCACACTGGGAGTTACTGTGCACAGTTCCGGTCTCTGTATCACCCTGGGAGTTACTGCATTGTTCCGGTCTCCGTATCACGTTGGGAGTCACTGTGCACAGTTCCAGTTCTGTCTCACACTGGGAGTTACTGTCCTCAGCTCCGGTCTCTGTATCACACCGGGAGTCACTATGCTCAGTTCCGGTCTGCGTATCACACTGGGAGTTACTGTGCACACTTCTGGTCTCTTTATCACACTGGGAGTTACTGTGCAATGCTCCGGTCTCTGTATCACACTGGGATTTACTGTGCACAGTTCAGGTCTCTATCACACTGGGAGTCACTGTGCACAGTTCCTGTCTCTGTATCACACTGGTAGTCACTGTGCACAGTTCCGTTCTCTGTCTTACACTGGGAGTTACTGTGCATAGTTCCAGTCTCCATCACACTGTGAGTCACTGTGCACAGTTCCTGTCTCTGTATCACACTGGGAGTCACTGTGCACAGTTCCGGTCTCTGTGTCACGCTGGGAGTCACTGTACACAGTCCCGGTCTCCCTATCACACTGGGAGTCGCTGTACACAGTTCCTGTCTCTGTATCACACTGGGAGTCACTGTGTACACCTCCTGTCTCTGTATCACACTGGGAGTCACTCTCTATAGTTCCGGTCTCTGTATCACATGAGACTTACTGTGCACAGTTCCAGTCTCTCTATCACACTGGGAGTTACTGTGCACTGTTCTGGTCTCTGTATCACACTGGGAATCACTGTGCACAGTTCCGGTCTCTGTATCACACTGGGCGTTACTGTGCAGAGTTCCGGTCTCTGTATCTCACTGGGAATTACTGTGCACAGTTCCGGTCTCTGTATCACACTGGGTGTTACTCTGTACAGTTCCGGTCTCTGTATCAGACTGGGAGTCACTATGCTCTGTTCCGGTATCTGTATCACACTGGGAGTCACTGTGCATAGTTCCGGTCTCCGTATCATGTTGGGAGTCACTGTGCACAGTTCCAGTCTCTGTCTCACACTGTGTGTTACTGTGCTCAGTTCCGGTCTCTGTATCACACTGGGAGTTACTGTGCCCAGTTCCGGTCTCCGTATAACACTGGGAGTTACTGTGCACAGTTCCGGTCTCTGTATCACACTGGGAGTTACTGTGCATAGTTCCAGTCTCCGTATCACACTGGGCGTCGCTGTGCACAGTTCCTGTCTCCGTATCACACTGGGAGTCACTGTGCACAGTTCCGGTCTCTGTATCACACTGGAAGTTACTGTGCCCAGTTCCGGTCTCTTTATCACACCGGGAGTCACTATGCTCAGTTCCAGTCTGCGTAACTCACTGGGAGTCACTGTGCACAGTTCCGGTCTCTGTGTCACACTGGGAGTCACTGTACACAGTCCTGGTCTCCCTATCACATTGGGAGTCACTGTGCACAGTTCCTGTCTCTGTGTCACACTGGTAGTCACTGTGCACAGTTCCGTTCTCTGTCTTGCACTGGGAGTTACTGTGCATAGTTCCAGTCTCCATCACATGTGAGTCACTGTGCACAGTTCCTGTCTCTGTATCACACTGGGAGTCACTGTGCACAGTTCCGGTCTCTGTGTCACACTGGGAGTCACTGTACACAGTCCCGGTCTCCCTATCACACTGGGAGTCGCTGTGCACAGTTCCAGTCTCTGTATCACACTGGGAGTCACTGTGTACACCTCCTGTCTCTGTATCACACTGGGAGTCACTCTCTATAGTTCCGGTCTCTGTATCACATGAGACTTACTGTGCACAGTTCCTGTCTCTCTATCACACTGGGAGTTACTGTGCACAGTTCTGGTCTCTGTATCACACTGGGAATCACTGTGCACAGTTCCGGTCTCTGTATCACACTGGGCGTTACTGTGCAGAGTTCCGGTCTCTGTATCACACTGGGAGTTACTGTGCACAGTTCCGGTCTCTGTATCACACTGGGTGTTACTGTGTACAGTTCAGATCTCTGTATCAGACTGGGAGTCACTCTGCTCAGTCCCGGTCTCTGTATCACACTGGGAGTTACTGTGCACAGTTCCGGTCTCTGTATCACCCTGGGAGTTACTGCATTGTTCCGGTCTCCGTATCAAGTTGGGAGTCACTGTGCACAGTTCCAGTTCTGTCTCACACTGGGAGTTACTGTCCTCAGCTCCGGTCTCTGTATCACACCGGGAGTCACTATGCTCAGTTCCGGTCTGCGTATCACACTGGGAGTTACTGTGCACACTTCTGGTCTCTTTATCACACTGGGAGTTACTGTGCAAAGCTCCGGTCTCTGTATCACACTGGGATTTACTGTGCACAGTTCAGGTCTCTATCACACTGGGAGTCACTGTGCACAGTTCCTGTCTCTGTATCACACTGGTAGTCACTGTGCACAGTTCCGTTCTCTGTCTTACACTGGGAGTTACTGTGCATAGTTCCAGTCTCCATCACACTGTGAGTCACTGTGCACAGTTCCTGTCTCTGTATCACACTGGGAGTCACTGTGCACAGTTCCGGTCTCTGTGTCACGCTGGGAGTCACTGTACACAGTCCCGGTCTCCCTATCACACTGGGAGTCGCTGTACACAGTTCCTGTCTCTGTATCACACTGGGAGTCACTGTGTACACCTCCTGTCTCTGTATCACACTGGGAGTCACTCTCTATAGTTCCGGTCTCTGTATCACATGAGACTTACTGTGCACAGTTCCAGTCTCTCTATCACACTGGGAGTTACTGTGCACTGTTCTGGTCTCTGTATCACACTGGGAATCACTGTGCACAGTTCCGGTCTCTGTATCACACTGGGCGTTACTGTGCAGAGTTCCGGTCTCTGTATCTCACTGGGAATTACTGTGCACAGTTCCGGTCTCTGTATCACACTGGTTGTTACTCTGTACAGTTCCGGTCTCTGTATCAGACTGGGAGTCACTCTGCTCAGTCCCGGTCTCTGTATCACACTGGGAGTTACTGTGCACAGTTCCGGTCTCTGTATCACTCTGGGAGTTACTGTGTACAGTTCCGGTCTCTGTATCAGACTGGGAGTCACTATGCTCTGTTCCGGTATCTGTATCACACTGGGAGTCACTGTGCATAGTTCCGGTCTCCGTATCATGTTGGGAGTCACTGTGCACAGTTCCAGTCTCTGTCTCACACTGTGTGTTACTGTGCTCAGTTCCGGTCTCTGTATCACACTGGGAGTTACTGTGCCCAGTTCCGGTCTCCGTATAACACTGGGAGTTACTGTGCACAGTTCCGGTCTCTGTATCACACTGGGAGTTACTGTGCATAGTTCCAGTCTCCGTATCACACTGGGCGTCGCTGTGCACAGTTCCTGTCTCCGTATCACACTGGGAGTCACTGTGCACAGTTCCGGTCTCTGTATCACACTGGAAGTTACTGTGCCCAGTTCCGGTCTCTTTATCACACCGGGAGTCACTATGCTCAGTTCCAGTCTGCGTAACTCACTGGGAGTCACTGTGCACAGTTCCGGTCTCTGTGTCACACTGGGAGTCACTGTACACAGTCCTGGTCTCCCTATCACACTGGGAGTCACTGTGCACAGTTCCTGTCTCTGTATCACACTGGTAGTCATTGTGCACAGTTCCGTTCTCTGTCTTGCACTGGGAGTTACTGTGCATAGTTCCAGTCTCCATCACATGTGAGTCACTGTGCACAGTTCCTGTCTCTGTATCACACTGGGAGTCACTGTGCACAGTTCCGGTCTCTGTGTCACACTGGGAGTCACTGTACACAGTCCCGGTCTCCCTATCACACTGGGAGTTGCTGTACACAGTTCCTGTCTCTGTATCACACTGGGAGTCACTGTGTACACCTCCTGTCTCTGTATCACACTGGGAGTCACTCTCTATAGTTCCGGTCTCTGTATCACATGAGACTTACTGTGCACAGTTCCTGTCTCTCTATCACACTGGGAGTTACTGTGCACAGTTCTGGTCTCTGTATCACACTGGGAATCACTGTGCACAGTTCCGGTCTCTGTATCACACTGGGCGTTACTGTGCAGAGTTCCGGTCTCTGTATCACACTGGGAATTACTGTGCACAGTTCCGGTCTCTGTATCACACTGGGTGTTACTGTGTACAGTTCAGATCTCTGTATCAGACTGGGAGTCACTCTGCTCAGTCCCGGTCTCTGTATCACACTGGGAGTTACTGTGCAGAGTTCCGGTCTCTGTATCATCCTGGGAGTTACTGCATTGTTCCGGTCTCCGTATCACGTTGGGAGTCACTGTGCACAGTTCCAGTTCTGTCTCACACTGGGAGTTACTGTCCTCAGCTCCGGTCTCTGTATCACACCGGGAGTCACTATGCTCAGTTCCGGTCTGCGTATCACACTGGGAGTTACTGTGCACACTTCTGGTCTCTTTATCACACTGGGAGTTACTGTGCAAAGCTCCGGTCTCTGTATCACACTGGGATTTACTGTGCACAGTTCAGGTCTCTATCACACTGGGAGTCACTGTGCACAGTTCCTGTCTCTGTATCACACTGGGAGTCACTGTGCATAGTACCGGTCTCTGTCACACTGGGAGTTACGTTGCACAGTTCCAGTCTCTATCACACTGGGCGTCGCTGTGCACAGTTCCTGTCTCTGTATCACACTGGGAATCACTGTGCACAGTTCCGGTCTCTGTATCACACTGGAAGTTACTGTGCCCAGTTCCGGTCTCTTTATCACACCGGGAGTCACTATGCTCAATTCCAGTCTGCGTAATTCACTGGGAGTCACTGTGCACAGTTCCGGTCTCTGTGTCACACTGGGAGTCACTGTACACAGTCCTGGTCTCCCTATCACACTGGGAGTCACTGTGCACAGTTCCTGTCTCTGTATCACACTGGTAGTCACTGTGCACAGTTCCGTTCTCTGTCTTACACTGGGAGTTACTGTGCATAGTTCCAGTCTCCATCACACTGTGAGTCACTGTGCACAGTTCCTGTCTCTGTATCACACTGGGAGTCATTGTGCACAGTTCCGGTCTCTGTGTCACACTGGGAGTCACTGTACACAGTACCAGTCTCCCTATCACACTGGGAGTCGCTGTGCACAGTTCCTGTCTCTGTATCACACTGGGAGTTACTGTGTACACCTCCTGTCTCTGTATCACACCTGGAGTCACTATCTATAGTTCCGGTCTCTGTATCACATGAGACTTACTGTGCACAGTTCCAGTCTCTCTATCACACTGGGAGTTACTGTGCACAGTTCTGGTCTCTGTATCACACTGGGAATCACTGTGCACAGTTCCGGTCTCTGTATCACACTGGGCGTTACTGTGCAGAGTTCCGGTCTCTGTATCACACTGGGAATTATTGTGCACAGTTCCGGTCTCTGTACAACACTGGGTGTTACTGTGTACAGTTCCGGTCTCTGTATCAGACTGGGAGTCACTCTGCTCAGCCCCGGTCTCTGAATCACACTGGGAGTTACTGTGCACAGTTCCAGTCTCTGTATCACACTGGGAGTTACTGTGTACAGTTCCGGTCTCTGTATCAGACTGGGAGTCACTATGCTCAGTTCCGGTATCCGTATCACACTGGGAGTCACTGTGCATAGTTCTGGTCTCCGTATCATGTTGGGAGTCACTGTGCACAGTTCCAGTCTCTGTCTCACACTGTGTGTTACTGTGCTCAGTTCCGGTCTCTGTATCACACTGGGAGTTACTGTGCCCAGTTCCGGTCTCCCTATCACACTGGGAGTCACTGTGCACAGTTCCTGTCTCTGTATCACACTGGTAGTCACTGTGCACAGTTCCGTTCTCTGTCTTACACTGGGAGTTACTGTGCATAGTTCCAGTCTCCATCACACTGTGAGTCACTGTGCACAGTTCCTGTGTCTGTATCACACTGGAAGTCATTGTGCACAGTTCCGGTCTCTGTGTCACACTGGGAGTCACTGTACACAGTACCGGTCACCCTATCACATTAGGAGTCGCTGTGCACAGTTCCTGTCTCTGTATCACACTGGGAGTCACTGTGTACACCCCCTGTCTCTGTATCACACTGGGAGTCACTATCTATAGTTCCGGTCTCTGTATCACATGAGACTTACTGTGCACAGTTCCAGTCTCTCTATCACACTGGGAGTTACTGTGCATAGTTCCGGTCTCTGTATCACACTGGGCGTTACTGTGCAGAGTTCTGGTCTCTGTATCACACTGGGAATTACTGTGCACTGTTCCGGTCTCTGTATCACGCTGGGTGTTACTGTGTACAGTTCCGGTCTCTGTATCAGACTGGGAGTCACTATGCTCAGTTCCGGTCTCTGTATCACACTGGGAGTTACTGTGCACAGTTCCGGTCTCTGTATCACACTGGAAGTTACTGTGCCCAGTTCCGGTCTCTTTATCACACCGGGAGTCACTATGCTCAGTTCCAGTCTGCGTAATTCACTGGGAGTCACTGTGCACAGTTCCGGTCTCTGTGTCACACTGGGAGTCACTGTACACAGTCCTGGTCTCCCTATCACACTGGGAGTCACTGTGCACAGTTCCTGTCTCTGTATCACACTGGTAGTCACTGTGCACAGTTCCGTTCTCTGTCTTACACTGGGAGTTACTGTGCATAGTTCCAGTCTCCATCACACTGTGAGTCACTGTGCACAGTTCCTGTCTCTGTATCACACTGGGAGTCACTGTGCACAGTTCCGGTCTCTGTGTCACACTGGGAGTCACTGTACACAGTCCCGGTCTCCCTATCACACTGGGAGTCGCTGTGCACAGTTCCTGTCTCTGTATCACACTGGGAGTCACTGTGTACACCTCCTGTCTCTGTATCACACTGGGAGTCACTCTCTATAGTTCCGGTCTCTGTATCACATGAGACTTACTGTGCACAGTTCCAGTCTCTCTATCACACTGGGAGTTACTGTGCACAGTTCTGGTCTCTGTATCACACTGGGAATCACTGTGCACAGTTCCGGTCTCTGTATCACACTGGGCGTTACTGTGCAGAGTTCCGGTCTCTGTATCACACTGGGAATTACTGTGCACAGTTCCGGTCTCTGTACCACACTGGGTGTTACTGTGTACAGTTCCGGTCTCTGTATCAGACTGGGAGTCACTCTGCTCAGTCCCGGTCTCTGAATCACACTGGGAGTTACTGTGCACAGTTCCAGTCTCTGTATCACACTGGGAGTTACTGTGTACAGTTCCGGTCTCTGTATCAGACTGGGAGTCACTATGCTCAGTTCCGGTATCCGTATCACACTGGGAGTCACTGTGCATAGTTCTGGTCTCCGTATCATGTTGGGAGTCACTGTGCACAGTTCCAGTCTCTGTCTCACACTGTGTGTTACTGTGCTCAGTTCCGGTCTCTGTATCACACTGGGAGTTACTGTGCCCAGTTCCGGTCTCCCTATCACACTGGGAGTCACTGTGCACAGTTCCTGTCTCTGTATCACACTGGTAGTCACTGTGCACAGTTCCGTTCTCTGTCTTACACTGGGAGTTATTGTGCATAGTTCCAGTCTCCATCACACTGTGAGTCACTGTGCACAGTTCCTGTGTCTGTATCACACTGGAAGTCATTGTGCACAGTTCCGGTCTCTGTGTCACACTGGGAGTCACTGTACACAGTACCGGTCACCCTATCACATTAGGAGTCGCTGTGCACAGTTCCTGTCTCTGTATCACACTGGGAGTCACTGTGTACACCCCCTGTCTCTGTATCACACTGGGAGTCACTATCTATAGTTCCGGTCTCTGTATCACATGAGACTTACTGTGCACAGTTCCAGTCTCTCTATCACACTGGGAGTTACTGTGCATAGTTCTGGTCTCTGTATCACACTGGGAATCACTGTGTACAGTTCCGGTCTCTGTATCACACTGGGCGTTACTGTGCAGAGTTCTGGTCTCTGTATCACACTGGGAATTACTGTGCACTGTTCCGGTCTCTGTATCACGCTGGGTGTTACTGTGTACAGTTCCGGTCTCTGTATCAGACTGGCAGTCACTATGCTCAGTTCCGGTCTCTGTATCACACTGGGAGTTACTGTGCACAGTTCCGGTCTCTGTATCAGACTGGGAGTTACTGTTTACAGTTCCGGTCTCTGTATCAGACTGGGAGTCACTATGCTCAGTTCCGGTATCCATATCACACTGGGAGTTATTGTGCACAGTTGCAGTCTCTGTATCACACTGGGAGTTACTGTGTACAGTTCCGGTCTCCGTATCAGACTGGGAGTCATTATGCTCAGTTCCGGTCTCCTTATCACACTGGGAGTCAATATGCACAAATCCGGTCTCTTTATCACACTGGGAGTTACTGTGCACAGTTCTGGTGTCTGTATCACACTGGGAGTTACTGTGCACAGTTCTGGTATCTGTATCACACTGGGAGTTAATGTGCACATTGCTGGTCTGCGTATCACACTGGGTGTTACTGTGCACATTTCCGGTCTCTTTATCACACTGGGAGTTGCTGTGCAAAGTTCCGGTCTCTTTATCACACTGGTAGTCGCTATGCTCAGTTCCGGTCTCCGTATCACACTGGGAGTAACTGTGCACAGTTCCAGTCTCTTTATACATTGGGAGTTACTGTGCACAGTTCCGGTCTCTGTACCATACTGGGAGTTACTGTGCACAGTTCTGGTCTCTGTATCACACTGGGAGTTACTGTGCACAGTTCCGGTCTCTATCACACTGGGAGTCACTGTGCACAGTTCCTGTCTCTGTATCACACTGGGAGTCACTGTGCACAGTTCTGGTCTCTGTATTACACTGGGCATTACTGTGGGGAGTTCCGGTCTCTGTATCACACTTGGAGTTACTGTGCACAGTTGCAGTCTCTGTATCACACTGGGAGTTACTGTGTACAGTTCCAGTCTCTGTCTCACACTGTGTGTTACTGTGCTCAGTTCCGGTCTCTGTATCACACTGGGAGTTACTGTGCCCAGTTCCGGTCTCCGTATTACACTGGGAGTTACTGTGCACAGTTCCGGTCTCTTTATCACACTGGGAGTTACTGTGTAAAGTTCCGGTCTCTGTATCACACTGGGAGTCACTATGCTCAGTTCCGGTCTCCTTATCACACTGGGAGTCACTATGCACATTTCCGGTCTCTTTATCACACTGGGAGTTACTGTGCACAGTTCTGGTCTCTGTCTCACTCTGGGAGTTACTGTGCACAGTTCTGGTCTCTCTATCACACTGGGAGTTAATGTGCACAGATCCGTTCTGCGAATCACACTGGGAGTTACTGTGCACATTTCCGGTCTCTTTATCACACTGGGTGTTACTGTGCAAAGTTCCGGTCTCTGTATCACACTGGGAGTTACTGTGCACAGTTCCGGTCACTGTATCACACGGGGAGTTACTGTGCACAGTTCCTGTCCCTGTATCACACTGGGAGTCAAAGTGCACAGTTGCAGTCTCTGTATCACACTGGGAGTCACTATGCACATTTCCGGTCTCTTTATCACACTGGGAGTTACTGTGCACAGTTCTGGTCTCTGTCTCACTCTGGGAGTTACTGTGCACAGTTCCGGTCTCTATCACACTGGGAGTTACTGTGCTCAGTTCCGGTATCCGTATCACACTGTGAGTCACTGTGCATAGTTCCAGTCTCTGTCTCACACTGGGAGTTACTGTGCAATGTTCCAATCTCTGTATCACACTGGGAGTTACTGTGCAAAGTTCCGGTCTCTGTATCATGCTGGGAGTCACTATGCTCAGTTCCGGTCTCCTTATCACACTGGGAGTCACTGTGCACATTTCCGGTCTCTGTATCACACTGGGAGTTACTGTGCACAGTTCAGGTCTCTGTATCACACTGGGAGTTACTGTGCACAGTTCCGGTCTCTATCACACTGGGAGTTACTGTGCACAGTTCCTGTCTCTGTATGACACTGGTAGTCACTGTGCACAGTTCCGGTATCCATATCACACCGGGAGTCAACGTGCAGTTCCGGTCTCTGTATCACACTGGGAGTCACTGTGCACAGTTCTGGTATCTGTATCACACTGGCAGTTATTGTGCACAGTTCCAGTCTCTTTATAACACTGGGAGTTACTGTGCACAGTTCCGGTCTCTGTATCATATTGGGAGTTACTGTGCACAGTTCCGGTCTCTGTATCAGACTGGGAGTTACTGTTTACAGTTCCGGTCTCTGTATCAGACTGGGAGTCACTATGCTCAGTTCCGGTATCCATATCACACTGGGAGTCACTGTGCATAGTTCCGGTCTCCGTATCATGTTGGGAGTCACTGTGCACAGTTCCAGTCTCTGTCTCACACTGTGTGTTACTGTGCTCAGTTCCGGTCTCTGTATCACACTGGGAGTTACTGTGCCCAGTTCTGGTCTCCGTATCACACTGGGAGTTACTGTGCACAGTTCCGGTCTCTTTATCACAGTGGTAGTTACTGTGCAAAGTTCCGGTCTCTGTATCACACTGGGAGTCACTATGCTCAGTTCCGGTCTCCTTATCACACTGGGAGTCACTATGCACATTTCCGGTCTCTTTATCACACTGGGAGTTACTGTGCACAGTTCTGGTCTCTGTATCACACTGGGAGTTACTGTGCACAGTTCTGGTATCTGTATCACACTGGGAGTTAATGTGCACATTTCCGGTCTGCGTATCACACTGGGAGTTACTGTGCACATTTCCGGTCTCTTTATCACACTGGGAGTTGCTGTGCAAAGTTCCGGTCTCTTTATCACACGGGTAGTCGCTATGCTCAGTTCCGGTCTCCGTATCACACTGGGAGTAACTGTGCACAGTTCCAGTCTCTTTATAACACTGGGAGTTATTGTGCACAGTTCCGGTCTCTGTATCATACTGGGAGTTACTGTGCACAGTTCTGGTCTCTGTATCACACTGGGAGTTACTGTGCACAGTTCCGGTCTCTATCACACTGGGAGTTACTGTGCACAGTTCCGGTCTCTATCACACTGGGAGTCACTGTGCACAGTTCCTGTCTCTGTATCACACTGTGACTCACTGTGCACAGTTCTGGTCTCTGTATTACACTGGGCATTACTGTGGGGAGTTCCGGTCTCTGTATCACACTTGGAGTTACTGTGCACAGTTGCAGTCTCTGTATCACACTGGGAGTTTCTGTGTACAGTTCCAGTCTCTGTCTCACACTGTGTGTTACTGTGCTCAGTTCCGGTCTCTGTATCACACTGGGAGTTACTGTGCCCAGTTCCGGTCTCCGTATCACACTGGGAGTTACTGTGCACAGTTCCGGTCTCTTTATCACACTGGGAGTTACTGTGCAAAGTTCCGGTCTCTGTATCACACTGGGAGTCACTATGCTCAGTTCCGGTCTCCTTATCACACTGGGACTCACTATGCACATTTCCGGTCTCTTTATCACACTGGGAGTTACTGTGCACAGTTCTGGTCTCTGTATCACACTGGGAGTTACTGTGCACAGTTCTGGTCTCTCTATCACACTGGTAGTTAATGTGCACCGATCCGGTCTGCGAATCACACTGGGAGTTACTGTGCACATTTCCGGTCTCTTTATCACACTGGGTGTTACTGTGCAAAGTTCCAGTCTCTGTATCACACTGGGAGTCGCTATGCTCTGTTCCGGTCTCCATAACACATTGGGAGTGACTGTGCACATTTCCGGTCTCTGTATCACACTGGGAGTGACTGTGCACAGTTCTGGTCTCTGTATCACACTGGGAGTTACTGTGCACAGTTCCGGTCTCTATCACACTGGGAGTTACTGTGCACAGTTCCTGTCTCTGTATGGCACTGGTAGTCACTGTGCACAGTTCCGGTATCCATATCACACCGGGAGTCAACGTGCAGTTCCGGTCTCTGTATCACACTGGGAGTTACTGTGCACAGTTCTGATCTCTGTATCACACTGGGAGTTATTGTGCACAGTTCCGGTCTCTATCACACTGGTAGTTACTGTGCACAGTTCCTGTCTCTGTATCACACTGGGAGTCACTGTGCACAGTTCCGGTATCCATATCACACCGGGAGTCACCGTGCAGTTCTGGTCTCTGTATCACACTGGGAGTCACTGTGCACAGTTCTGGTATCTGTATCACACTGGGAGTTACTGTGCACAGTTCTGATCTCTGTATCACACTGGGAGTTATTGTGCACAGTTCTGGTCTCTATCACACTGGGAGTTACTGTCTATAGTTCCGGTCTCTTTATCACACTGGGAGTTACTGTGCAATGTTCCGGTCTCTGTATCACGCTGGGAGTCACTATGCTCAGTTCCGGTCTCCTTATCACACTGGGAGTCACTGTGCACATTTCCGGTCTCTGTATCACACTGGGAGTTACTGTGCACAGTTCAGGTCTCTGTATCACACTGGGAGTTACTGTGCACAGTTCCGGTCTCTATCACACTGTGAGTTACTGTGCACAGTTCCTGTCTCTGTATCACACTGGTAGTCACTGTGCACAGTTCCGGTATCCATATCACACCGGGAGTCAACGTGCAGTTCCGGTCTCTGTATCACACTGGGAGTCACTGTGCACAGTTCTGGTATCTGTATCACACTGGGAGTTACTGTGCACAGTTCTGATCTCTGTATCACACTGGGAGTTATTGTGCACAGTTCTGGTCTCTATCACACTGGGAGTCACTGTCTATAGTTCCGGTCTCTCTATCACACTGTGAATTACTGTGCACAGTTCTGGTCTCTGTATCACACTGGGAGTTACTGTCTATAGTTCCGGTCTCTGTATCAGAATGGGAGTCACTATGCTCAGTTCCGGTCTCCGTATCACACTGGGAGTTACTGTGCACAGTTCCGGTCTCTATCACACTGGGAGTTACTGTGCTCAGTTCCGGTATCCGTATCACACTGTGAGTCACTGTGCATAGTTCCAGTCTCTGTCTCACACTGGGAGTTACTGTGCTCAGTTCCAGTCTCTGTATCACACTGGGAGTTACTGTGCCCAGTTCCGGTCTCTGTTTCACACTGGGAGTAACTATGCTCAGTTCCGGTCTCCGTATCACACTGGGAGTTACTGTGCACAGTTCCGGTCTCTTTATCACACTGGGAGTTACTGTGCAATGTTCCGGTCTCTGTATCACGCTGGGAGTCACTATGCTCAGTTCCGGTCTCCTTATGACACTGGGAGTCACTGTGCACATTTCCGGTCTCTGTATCACACTGGGAGTTACTGTGCACAGTTCAGGTCTCTGTATCACACTGGGAGTTACTGTGCACAGTTCCGGACTGTATCACACTGGGAGTTACTTTGCACAGTTCCTGTCTCTGTATCACACTGGTAGTCACTGTGCACAGTTCCGGTATCCATATCACACCGGGAGTCAACGTGCAGTTCCGGTCTCTGTATCACACTGGGAGTCACTGTGCACAGTTCTGGTATCTGTATCACACTGGGAGTTACTGTGCACAGTTCTGATCTCTGTATCACACTGGGAGTTATTGTGCACAGTTCCAGTCTCTTTATAACACTGGGAGTTACTGTGCACAGTTCCGGTCTCTGTATCATACTGGGAGTTACTGTGCACAGTTCCGGTCTCTGTATCACACTGAGATTACTGTGCACAGTTCTGGTGACTAGCACACGGGGAGTTACTGTGCACAGTTCGGGTCTCCGTATCACACTGGGAGTTGCTGTGCACAGTTCTGGTCTCTGTGTCACACTGAGAGTGACTGTGCACACTTCCTGTCTCTGTATCACACTGGGAGACACTGTGCATAGTTCCGGTCTCTGTATCACACTGAGAGTTACTGTGCACAGTTCTGGTATCTGTATCTCACTGGGAGTTACTGTGCACAGTTCTGGTCTCTGTATCACACTGGGTGTTACTGTGCACAGTTCCGGTCCCTGTATCACACTGAGAGTTACTTTGCACAGTTCCGGTCTCTATCACACTGGGAGTTACTGTGCACAGTTCCAGTCTCTGTATCACAGTGGGAGTCACTGTGCACAGTTCCAATCTCTGTATCACACTGGGAGTCACTGTGCACAGTTCCGGTCTCCGTATCACGCTTGGAGTTACTGTGCACAGTTCCGGTCTCTGTATCACACTGAGAGTTACTGTGCACAGTTCTGGTATCTGTATCACACTGGGAGTTACTGTGCACAGTTCTGGTCTCTGTATCACACTGGGAGTTACTGTGCACAGTTCCAGTCTCTGTATCACAGTGGGAGTCACTTTGCACAGTTCCGGTATCCGTATCACACTGGGAGTCACTGTGCATAGTTCCGGTCTCCGTATCACATTGTGAGTCTCTGTGCACAGTTCCAGTCTCTGTCTCACACTGGGAATTACTGTGCTCAGTTCCGGTCTCTGTATCACACTGGGAGTTACTGTGCCCAGTTCCGGTCTCTGTATCACACTGGGAGTCGCTATGCTCAGTTCCGGTCTCCGTATCACACTTGGAGTTACTGTGCACAGTTCCGGTCTCTTTATTACACTGGGGGTTACTGTGCAAAGTTCCAGTCTCTGTATCACACTGGGAGTCACTATGCTCAGTTCCGGTCTACGTATCACACTGGGAGGTACTGTGCACATTTCCGGTCTCTGTATCATTCTGGGAGTTACTGTACACAGTTCTGGTCTCTATATCACACTGGGAGTTACTGTGCTCAGTTGCAGTCTCTGTATCACACTGGGAGTTACTGTGCACAGTTCCGGTCTCTGTATCACACTGAGACTTACTGTGCACAGTTCCAGTCTCTCTATCGCACTGGGAGTTACTGTGCACATTTCTGATCTCTGTATCACACTGGGAATCACTGTGCACTGTTCCGGTCTCTGTATCACACTGGGCGTTACTGTGCAGAGTTCCGGTCTCGGTATCACATTGGGAATTACTATGCAGAGTTCCGGTCTCTGTATCACACTGGGAATTATTGTGCACATTTCCGGTCTCTGTATCACACTGGGAATTACTGTGTACCGTTACGGTCTCTGTATCACATTGTGAGTCACTGTGCACAGTTCTAGTCTCGTTCTCACACTTGGAGTTACTGTGCTCAGTTCCGGTCTCTGTATCTCACTGGGAGTTACTGTGCCCAGTTCCGGTCTCTGTATCACACTGGGAGTCACTATGCTCTGTTCCTGTCTCCGTATCACACTGGGAGTTACTGTGCACATTTCCGGTCTCTGTATCATACTGGGAGTTACTGTGCACAGTTGTGGTCTCTGTTTCACACTGAGAGTTACTGTGCACAGTTCCGGTCTCTATCACACTGGGAGTTACTGTGCACAGTTCCGGTCTCTGTATCATACTGCAAGTTACTGTGCACAGTTCTGGTCACTGTTTCACACTGAGAGTTACTGTGCACAGTTCCGGTCTCTATCACACTGGGAGTTACTGTGCACAGTTCCAGTCTCTGTATCACACTGGGAGTCACTGTGCACAGTTCCTGTCTCTCTATCACACTGGGAGTTACTGTGCACAGTTCTGGTCTCTGTATCACACTGGGAATTACTGTGCACAGTTCCGGTCTCTGTATCAGACTGGGAGTCACTATGCTCAGTTCCGGTCTCTTTATCACACTGGGAGTCACTGTGCAAATTTCCGGTCTCTGTATCACACTGGGAGTTACTGTGCACAGTTCTGGTCTCTGTATCACACTGGGAGTTAATGTGCACAGTTCCGGTCTCTATCACACTGGGAGTCACTGTCTATAGTTCTGGTCTCTGTATCACAATGGGAATTACTGTGCACAGTTCCGGTCTCTGTATCACACTGGGAGTTACTGTGCACACCTCCTGTCTCTGTATCACACTGGGAGTCACTGTCTATAGTTCCGGTCTCTGTATCACACTGAGACTTACTGTGCACAGTTCCAGTCTCTCTATCACACTGGGAGTTACTGTGCACATTTCTGGTCTCTGTAACACACCGTGAGTCACTGTGCACAATTCCGGTCTCTGTATCACACTGGGCATTACTGTGGGGAGTTCCGGTCTTTGTATCACACTGGGAGTTATTGTGCACAGTTGCAGTCTCTGTATCACACTGGGAGTTACTGTGTGCAGTTCCGGTCTCCGTATCAGACTGGGAGTTACTGTGCACAGTTCTGGTCTCTGTATCACACTGGGAATTACTGTGCAAATTTCCAGTCTCTGTATCACACTGGGAGTTACTGTGCACAATTCTGGTCTCTGTATCACACTGGGAGTTAATGTGCACAGTTCCGGTCTCTATCACACTGGGAGTCACTGTCTATAGTTCTGGTCTCTGTATCACACTGGGAATTACTGTGCACAGTTCCGGTCTCTGTATCACACTGGGAGTTACTGTGCTCAGTTCCGGTATCCGTATCACACTGGGAATCACTGTGCATAGTTCCGGTCTCCGTATCACGTTGGGAGTCACTGTGCACAGTTCCAGTCTCTGTCTCACACTGGGAGTTACTGTGCTCAGTTCCAGTCTCTGTATCACACTGGGAGTTACTGTGCACAGTTCTGGTCTCTGTATCACACTGGGAGTTACTGTGCACACCTCCTGTCTCTGTATCACACTGGGAGTCACTCTCTATAGTTCCGGTCTCTGTATCACAGTGAGACTTACTGTGCACAGTTCCAGTCTCTCTATCACACTGGGAGTTACTGTGCACAGTTCTGGTCTCTGTAACACACCGTGAGTCACTGTGCACAATTCCGGTCTCTGTATCACACTGGGCATTACTGTGGGGAGGTCCGGTCTTTGTATCACACTGGGAGTTATTGTGCACAGTTGCAGTCTCTGTATCACACTGGGAGGTACTGTGTACAGTTCCGGTCTCCGTATCAGACTGGGAGTCATTATGCTCAGTTCCGGTCTCCGTATCACACTGGGAGTTACTGTGCACAGTTCTGGTCTCTGTATCACACTGGGAGTTACTGTGTACAATTCCGGTCACTGTATCAGACTGGGAGTCACTATGCTCAGTTCCGGTATCCGTATCACACTGGGAGTCACTGTGCATAGTTCCGGTCTCCGTATCATGTCGGGAGTCACTGTGCACAGTTCCAGTCTCTGTCTCACACTGGGAGTTACATTGCTCAGTTCCAGTCTCTGTATCACACTGGGAGTTACTGTGCCCAGTTCCGGTCTCCGTATCACACTGGGAGTTACTG
Source organism: Carcharodon carcharias (assembly GCF_017639515.1). Lineage (NCBI taxonomy): Eukaryota > Metazoa > Chordata > Chondrichthyes > Lamniformes > Lamnidae > Carcharodon > Carcharodon carcharias. Next base: position 4,645,962 of record NC_054490.1, read on the forward strand.
TTTACAGTTCCGGTCTCTGTATCACACTGGGAGTTACTGTGCACATTTCTAGTCTCTGTATCACACTGGGAGTTACTGTGCACAGTTCCGGACTCTATCACACTGGGAGTTACTGTGCACAGTTCCGGTCTCTGTATCACACTGGGAGTCACTGTGCACTGTTCCTGTCTCTCTATCACACTGGGAGTTACTGTGCACCGTTCTGGTCTCTGTATCACACTGGGAATCACTGTGCACAGTTCCGGTGTCTGTATCACACTGGGCGTTACTGTGCAGAGTTCCTGTCTCTGTATCACACTGGTAGTCACTGTGCACAGTTCCGTTCTCTGTCTTTCACTGGGAGTTACTGTGCATAGTTCCAGTCTCCATCACACTGTGAGTCACTGTGCACAGTTCCTGTCTCTGTATCACACTGGAAGTCATTGTGCACAGTTCCGGTCTCTGTGTCACACTGGGAGTCACTGCACACAGTACCAGTCTCCCTATCACACTGGGAGTCGCTGTGCACAGTTCCTGTCTCTGTATCACACTGGGAGTCACTATGTACACCTCCTGTCTCTGTATCACACTGGGAGTCACTATCTATAGTTCCGGTCTCTGTATCACATGAGACTTACTGTGCACAGTTCCTGTCTCTCTATCACACTGGGAGTTACTGTGCACAGTTCTGGTCTCTGTATCACACTGGGAATCACTGTGTACAGTTCCGGTCTCTGTATCACACTGGGCGTTACTGTGCAGAGTTCCGGTCTCTGTATCACACTGGGAATTACTGTGCACTGTTCCGGTCTCCGTATCATGTTGGGAGTCACTGTGCACAGTTCCAGTCTCTGTCTCACACTGTGTGTTACTGTGCTCAGTTCCGGTCTCTGTATCACACTGGGAGTTACTGTGCCCAGTTCTGGTCTCCGTATCACACTGGAAGTTACTGTGCACAGTTCCGGTCTCTTTATCACAGTGGGAGTTACTGTGCAAAGTTCCGGTCTCTGTATCACACTGGGAGTCACTATGCACATTTCCGGTCTCTTTCTCACACTGGGAGTTACTGTGCACAGTTCTGGTCTCTGTATCACACTGAGAGTTACTGTGCACAGTTCTGGTATCTGTATCACACTGGGAGTTACTGTGCACATTTCCGGTCTGCGTATCACACTGGGAGTTACTGTGCACAGTTCCGGTCTCTGTATCATACTGCGAGTTACTGTGCACAGTTCTGGTCACTGTTTCACACTGAGAGTTACTGTGCACAGTTCCGGTCTCTATCACACTGGGAGTTACTGTGCACAGTTCCGGTCTCTGTATCACACTGGGAGTTACTGTGCTCAGTTCCAGTCTCTGTATCACACTGGGAGTTACTGTGCACAGTTCCGGTCTCTGTATCACACTGGGAGTTACTGTGCCCAGTTCCGGTCTCCGTATCACACTGGGAGTTACTGTGCACAGTTCCGGTCTCTTTATCACACTGGGAGTTACTGTGCAAAGTTCCAGTCTCTGTATCACACTGGGAGTGACTATGCTCAGTTCCGGTCTCCTTATCACACTGGGACTCACTATGCACATTTCCGGTCTCTTTATCACACTGGGAGTTACTGTGCACAGTTCTGGTCTCTGTATCACACTGGGAGTTACTGTGCACAGTTCTGGTCTCTCTATCACACTGGGAGTTAATGTGCACAGATCCGGTCTGCGAATCACACTGGGAGTTACTGTGCACATTTCCGGTCTCTTTATCACACTGGGTGTTACTGTGCACACCTCCTGTCTCTGTATCACACTGGGAGTCACTGTCTATAGTTCCGGTCTCTGTATCACACTGAGACTTACTGTGCACAGTTCCAGTCTCTCTTTCACACTGGGAGTTACTGTGCACAGTTCTGGTCTCTGTATCACACTGGGAATCACTGTGCACTGTTCCGGTCTCTGTATCACACTGGGCGTTACTGTGCAGAGTTCCGGTCTCTGTATCACATTGGGAATTACTGTGCAGAGTTCCGGTCTCTGTATCACACTGGGAATTATTGTGCACATTTCCGGTCTCTGTATCACACTGGGAATTACTGTGTACCGTTCCGGTCTCTGTATCAGACTGGGAGTCATTATGCTCAGTTCCGGTCTCCGTATCACACTGGGAGTTACTGTGCACAGTTCCGGGCTCTGCATCAGTCTGGGAGTCACTATGCTCAGTTCCGGTATCCGTATCACACTGGGAGTCACTGTGCATAGTTCCGGTCTCCTAATCACGTTGGGAGTCACTGTGCACAGTTCCAGTCTCTTTCTCACACTGGGAGTTACTGTGCTCAGTTCCGGTCTCTGTATCTCACTGGGAGTTACTGTGCCCAGTTCCGGTCTCTGTATCACACTGGGAGTCACTATGCTCAGTTCCTGTCTCCGTATCACACTGGGAGTTACTGTGCACATTTCCGGTCTCTGTATCATACTGGGAGTTACTGTGCGCAGTTGTCGTCTCTGTTTCACACTGAGAGTTACTGTGCACAGTTCCGGTCTCTATCACACTGGGAGTTACTGTGCACAGTTCTGGTCTCTGTATCATACTGCTAGTTACTGTGCACAGTTCTGGTCACTGTTTCACACTGAGAGTTACTGTGCACAGTTCCGGTCTCTATCACACTGGGAGTTACTGTGCACAGTTCCGGTCTCTGTATCACACTGGGAGTCACTGTGCACAGTTCCTGTCTCTCTATCACACTGGGAGTTACTGTGCACAGTTCTGGTCTCTGTATCACACTGGGAATTACTGTGCACAGTTCCGGTCTCTGTATCAGACTGGGAGTCACTATGCTCAGTTCCGGTCTCTTTATCACACTGGGAGTCACTGTGCAAATTTCCGGTCTCTGTATCACACTGGGAGTTACTGTGCACAGTTCTGGTCTCTGTATCACACTGGGAGTTAATGTGCACTGTTCCGGTCTCTATCACACTGGGAGTCACTGTCTATAGTTCTGGTCTCTGTATCACACTGGGAATTACTGTGCACAGTTCCGGTCTCTGTATCACACTGGGAGTTACTGTGCTCAGTTCCGGTATCCGTATCACACTGGGAATCACTGTGCATAGTTCCGGTCTCCGTATCACGTTGGGAGTCACTGTGCACAGTTCCAGTCTCTTTCTTACACTGGGAGTTACTGTGCTCAGTTCCAGTCTCTGTATCACACTGGGAGTTACTGTGCACAGTTCTGGTCTCTGTATCACACTGGGAGTTACTGTGCACACCTCCTGTCTCTGTATCACACTGGGAGTCACTGTCTATAGTTCCGGTCTCTGTATCACACTGAGACTTACTGTGCACAGTTCCAGTCTCTCTATCACACTGGGAGTTACTGTGCACAGTTCTGGTCTCTGTATCACACCGTGAGTCACTGTGCACAGTTCCGGTCTCTGTATCACACTGGGCATTACTGTGGGGAGTTCCAGTCTTTGTATCACACTGGGAGTTAGTGTGCACAGTTGCAGTCTCTGTATCACACAGGGAGTTACTGTGTACAGTTCTGGTCTCCGTATCAGACTGGGAGTCATTATGCTCAGTTCCGGTTTCCGTATCACACTGGGAGTTACTGTGCACAGTTCTGGTCTCTGTATCACACTGGGAGTTACTGTGAACAGTTCCGGTCTCTGTATCAGACTGGGAGTCACTATGCTCAGTTCCGGTATCCGTATCACACTGGGAGTCACCGTGCATAGTTCCGGTCTCCGTATCATGTCGGGAGTCACTGTGCACAGTTCCAGTCTCTGTCTCACACTGGGGGTTACAGTGCTCAGTTCCGGTCTCTTTATCACACTGGGAGTTACTGTGCCCAGTTCCGGTCTCTGTATCACACTGGGAGTCACTATGCTCAGTTCCGGTCTCCGTATCACACTGGGAATTACTGTTTACAGTTCCGGTCTCTGTATCACACTGGGAGTTACTGTGCACAGTTCTAGTCTCTGTATCACAATGGGAGTTACTGTGCACAGTTCCGGTCTCTGTATCACACTGGGAGTCACTGTGCACAGTTCCTGTCTCTCTATCACACTGGGAGTTACTGTGCACATTTCCGGTCTCTGTGTCATACTGGGAGTTACTGTGCACAGTTGTCGTCTCTGTTTCACACTGAGAGTTACTGTGCACAGTTCCGGTCTCTATCACACTGGGAGTTACTGTGCACAGTTCTGGTCTCTGTATCATACTGCTAGTTACTGTGCACAGTTCTGGTCACTGTTTCACACTGAGAGTTACTGTGCACAGTTCCGGTCTCTATCACACTGGGAGTTACTGTGCACAGTTCCGGTCTCTGTATCACACTGGGAGTCACTGTGCACAGTTCCTGTCTCTCTATCACACTGGGAGTTACTGTGCACAGTTCTGGTCTCTGTATCACACTGGGAATTACTGTGCACAGTTCCGGTCTCTGTATCAGACTGGGAGTCACTATGTTCAGTTCCGGTCTCTTTATCACACTGGGAGTCACTGTGCAAATTTCCGGTCTCTGTATCACACTGGGAGTTACTGTGCACAGTTCTGGTCTCTGTATCACACTGGGAGTTAATGTGCACAGTTCCGGTCTCTATCACACTGGGAGTCACTGTCTATAGTTCTGGTCTCTGTGTCATACTGGGAATTACTGTGCACAGTTCTGGTCTCTGTATCACACTGGGAATTACTGTGCACATTTCCGGTCTCTGTATCAGACTGGGAGTCACTTTGCTCAGTTCCGGTCTCTTTATCACACTGGGAGTCACTGTGCAAATTTCCGGTCTGTATCACACTGGGAGTTACTGTGCACAGTTCTGGTCTCTGTATCACACTGGGAGTTAATGTGTACTGTTCCGGTCTCTATCACACTGGGAGTCACTGTCTATAGTTCTGGTCTCTGTATCACACTGGGAATTACTGTGCACAGTTCCGGTCTCTGTATCACACTGGGAGTTACTGTGCTCAGTTCCGGTATCCGTATCACACTGGGAATCACTGTGCATAGTTCCGGTCTCCGTATCACGTTGGGAGTCACTGTGCACAGTTCCAGTCTCTTTCTTACACTGGGAGTTACTGTGCTCAGTTCCAGTCTCTGTATCACACTGGGAGTTACTGTGCACAGTTCTGGTCTCTGTATCACACTGGGAGTTACTGTGCACACCTCCTGTCTCTGTATCACACTGGGAGTCACTGTCTATAGTTCCGGTCTCTGTATCACACTGAGACTTACTGTGCACAGTTCCAGTCTCTCTATCACACTGGGAGTTACTGTGCACAGTTCTGGTCTCTGTATCACACCGTGAGTCACTGTGCACAGTTCCGGTCTCTGTATCACACTGGGCATTACTGTGGGGAGTTCCAGTCTTTGTATCACACTGGGAGTTAGTGTGCACAGTTGCAGTCTCTGTATCACACAGGGAGTTACTGTGTACAGTTCTGGTCTCCGTATCAGACTGGGAGTCATTATGCTCAGTTCCGGTGTCCGTATCACACTGGGAGTTACTGTGCACAGTTCTGGTCTCTGTATCACACTGGGAGTTACTGTGTACAGTTCCGGTCTCTGTATCAGACTGGGAGTCACTATGCTCAGTTCCGGTATCCGTATCACACTGGGAGTCACCGTGCATAGTTCCGGTCTCCGTATCATGTCGGGAGTCACTGTGCACAGTTCCAGTCTCTGTCTCACACTGGGGGTTACAGTGCTCAGTTCCGGTCTCTTTATCACACTGGGAGTTACTGTGCCCAGTTCCGGTCTCTGTATCACACTGGGAGTCACTATGCTCAGTTCCGGTCTCCGTATCACACTGGGAATTACTGTTTACAGTTCCGGTCTCTGTATCACACTGGGAGTTACTGTGCACAGTTCTAGTCTCTGTATCACAATGGGAGTTACTGTGCACAGTTCCGGTCTCTGTATCACACTGGGAGTCACTGTGCACAGTTCCTGTCTCTCTATCACACTGGGAGTTACTGTGCACAGTTCTGGTCTCTGTATCACACTGGGAATCACTGCGCACAGTTCCGGTCTCTGTATCACACTGGGCGTTACTGTGCAGAGTTCCGGTCTCTGTATCAAACTGGGAATTACTGTGCACAGTTCCGGTCTTTGTATCACTTTGGGAGTTACTGTGTACAGTTCCGGTCTCTGTATCACAGCGGGAGTCACTCTGCTCTGTTCCGGTCTGCGTATCACACTGGGAGTTACTGTGCACACTTCCGGTCTCTTTATCACACTGGGAGTTATTGTGCAAGGTTCCGGTCTCTGTATCACACTGGGAGTCGCTATGCTCTTTTCCGGTCTCCGTATCACACTGGAAGTCACTGTGCACATTTCTGGTCTCTGTATCACACTGGGAGTTACTGTTCACAGTTCTGGTCTCTGCATCGCACTGGGAGTCACTGTGCACAGTTCCGGTCTCTATCACACTGGGAGTTACTGTGCACAGTTCAGGTCTCTGTATCACACTGGGAGTTACTGTGCTCAGTTCCGGTATCCGTATCACACTGGGAATCACTGTGCATAGTTCCGGTCTCCGTATCACGTTGGGAGTCACTGTGCACAGTTCCAGTCTCTTTCTTACACTGGGAGTTACTGTGCTCAGTTCCAGTCTCTGTATCACACTGGGAGTTACTGTGCACAGTTCTGGTCTCTGTATCACACTGGGAGTTACTGTGCACACCTCCTGTCTCTGTATCACACTGGGAGTCACTGTCTATAGTTCCGGTCTCTGTATCACACTGAGACTTACTGTGCACAGTTCCAGTCTCTCTATCACACTGGGAGTTACTGTGCACAGTTCTGGTCTCTGTATCACACCGTGAGTCACTGTGCACAGTTCCGGTCTCTGTATCACACTGGGCATTACTGTGGGGAGTTCCAGTCTTTGTATCACACTGGGAGTTAGTGTGCACAGTTGCAGTCTCTGTATCACACAGGGAGTTACTGTGTACAGTTCTGGTCTCCGTATCAGACTGGGAGTCATTATGCTCAGTTCCGGTTTCCGTATCACACTGGGAGTTACTGTGCACAGTTCTGGTCTCTGTATCACACTGGGAGTTACTGTGTACAGTTCCGGTCTCTGTATCAGACTGGGAGTCACTATGCTCAGTTCCGGTATCCGTATCACACTGGGAGTCACCGTGCATAGTTCCGGTCTCCGTATCATGTCGGGAGTCACTGTGCACAGTTCCAGTCTCTGTCTCACACTGGGGGTTACAGTGCTCAGTTCCGGTCTCTTTATCACACTGGGAGTTACTGTGCCCAGTTCCGGTCTCTGTATCACACTGGGAGTCACTATGCTCAGTTCCGGTCTCCGTATCACACTGGGAATTACTGTTTACAGTTCCGGTCTCTGTATCACACTGGGAGTTACTGTGCACAGTTCTAGTCTCTGTATCACAATGGGAGTTACTGTGCACAGTTCCGGTCTCTGTATCACACTGGGAGTCACTGTGCACAGTTCCTGTCTCTCTATCACACTGGGAGTTACTGTGCACAGTTCTGGTCTCTGTATCACACTGGGAATCACTGCGCACAGTTCCGGTCTCTGTATCACACTGGGCGTTACTGTGCAGAGTTCCGGTCTCTGTATCAAACTGGGAATTACTGTGCACAGTTCCGGTCTTTGTATCACTTTGGGAGTTACTGTGTACAGTTCCGGTCTCTGTATCACAGCGGGAGTCACTCTGCTCTGTTCCGGTCTGCGTATCACACTGGGAGTTACTGTGCACACTTCCGGTCTCTTTATCACACTGGGAGTTATTGTGCAAGGTTCCGGTCTCTGTATCACACTGGGAGTCGCTATGCTCTTTTCCGGTCTCCGTATCACACTGGAAGTCACTGTGCACATTTCTGGTCTCTGTATCACACTGGGAGTTACTGTTCACAGTTCTGGTCTCTGCATCGCACTGGGAGTTACTGTGCACAGTTCCGGTCTCTATCACACTGGGAGTTACTGTGCACAGTTCAGGTCACTATCACACTGGGAGTCACTGTGCACAGTTCCTGTCTCTGTATCACACTGGGAGTCACTGTGCACAGTTCCGGTCTCCATATCACACCGGGATTCACTGTGCAGTTCCGGTCTCTGTATCACACTGGGAGTCACTGTGCAAAGTTCCGGTCTCTGTCACACTGGGAGTTACTGCGCACAGTTCCAGTCTCTATCACACTGGGCGTCACTGTGCACAGTTCCTGTCTCTGAATCACACTGGGAGTCACTGTGCACAGTTCTGGTCCCTGTGTCACACTGGGAGTCACTGTACATAGTCCTGGTCTCCCTATCACACTGGGAGTCACTGTGCAAAGTTCCAGTCTCTGTATCACACTGGGAGTCATTGTGCAAAGTTCCAGTCTCCGTATCTCACTGGGAGTTACTGTGCACACTTTCTGCCTCTGTATCACACAGGTAGTCACTGTGCATAGTTCCAGTCTCTGTATCACACTGGGAGTCAGTGTGCAAAGTTGCAGTCTCTGTGTCACACTGGGCGTCACTGTGCACAGTTGCAGTCTCTATATCACACTGGGTGTTAATGTGCATAGTTCCAGTCTCTGTATCACACTGTGAGTCACTGTGCACAGTTCCAGTCTCTGTATCACACTGGGAGTCACTGTGCACAGTTCAAGTCTCTGTATCACACTGGGAGTTACTGTGCACAGTTCCAGTCTCTGTATCACACTGGGAGTTACTGTGCACAGTTCCAGTCTCTGTATCACACTGGGAGTTACAGTGCACAGTTCTAGTCTCCCTATAACACTGGGAGTTACTGTGCTCAGTTCCGGTCTCTGTATCACACTGGGAGTCACTGTGCACAGTTGCAGTCTCTGTATCACACTGGGAGTCATTGTGCACAGTGGCCGTCTCTGTATCGCACGGGGAGTTACTGTGCACAATTCCAATCTCTGTATCACAATGGGAGTCACTGTGCAATGAGCCAGTCTCTGTATCACACTGGGAGTTACTGTGCACAGTTCCAGTCTCTGTATCACTCTGGGAGATACTGTGCACAGTTCCCGTCTCCCTATCACACTGGGAGTTACTGTGCACATGTTCAGTCCCTTTATCCCACTGGGAGTCACTGTGCATAGTTGCTGTCTCTGTATCACACTGGGAGTCACTGTGCACAGTTGCCGTCTCTGTATCGCACTAGGAGTTACTGTGCTCATTTCCTGTCTCTGTATCACACTGGGAGTCACTGTGCACAGTTGCAGTCTCTCTATCACACTGGGAGTCATTGTGCACAGTGGCCGTCTCTGTATCGCACTGGGAGTTACTGTGCCCAGTTCCAGTCTCTGTATCACACTGGGAGTCACTGTGCAAAGTTCCAGTCTCTGTATCACACTGGGAGTTACTGTGCACAGTTCCAGTCTCTGTATCACACTGGGAGTTACTGTGCACATGTTCAGTTCCTGTATCACACTGGGAGTCACTGTGCATAGTTGCAGTCTCTGTATCACACTGCGAGTCACTGTGCACATTTGCCGTCTCTGTATCGCACTGGGAGTTACTGTGCACAGTTCCAGTCTCTGTATCACGCTGGGAGTCACTGTGCACACTTTCTGCCTCTGTATCACACTGGTAGTTACTGTGCATAATTCAAGTTTCTGCATCACATTGGGAGTCACTGTGCACAGTTGCAGTCTCTATATCACACTGGGAGTCACTGTGCACAGTTCCAGTCTCTGTATCACACTGTGCGTCACTGTGCACAGTTCCAGTCTGTGTATCACACTGGCAGTCACTGTGCACAGTTCCAGTCTCCGTATCACACTGGGAGTTACTGTGAACTGTTCTGGTCTCTGTATCACACTGGGAGTTACTGTGCACACTTCCTGTATCTGTATCACACTGGGAGTCACTGGGCATATGTCCGGTCTCCGTATCACACTGGGAGTTACTGTGCACAGTTGCAGTCTCTGTATAACACTGGGAGTTCCTGTGCACAGTTCCAGTCACTGTATCACACTGGGAGTTACTGTGCACAGTTCCTGTCCCTGTATCATACTGGGAGTCACTGTTCACAGCTGCAGTTTCTGTATCACACTAGGAGTTACTGTGCACATTTCCGGTCTCTGTATCACACTGGGAGTCACTGTGCAGAGTTGCAGTCTCGGTATGACACTGGGAGTCAGTGTGCACAGCTGCCGTCTCTGTATCGAACTGGGAGTTACTGTGCACAGTTCCAGTCCCTGTATCACACTGGGAGTCACTGTGCACAGTTCCTGTCTCTGTATCACACTGGGAGTCACTGTGCACAGTTCCGGTCTCCATATCACACCGGGATTCACTGTGCAGTTCCGGTCTCTGTATCACACTGGGAGTCACTGTGCAAAGTTCCGGTCTCTGTCACACTGGGAGTTACTGCGCACAGTTCCAGTCTCTATCACACTGGGCGTCACTGTGCACACTTTCTGCCTCTGTATCACACTGGGAGTCACTGTGTATAGTTCCAGTCTCTGTATCACACTGGGAGTCACTGTGCACAGTTCTGGGCTCTGTATCACACTGGGTGTTACTGTGCATATTTCCTGTCTCTGTATCACACTGGGAGTCACTGTGCACAGTTCCAGTCTCTGTTTCACACTGGGAGTTACTGTGCACAGTTCCAGTCTCTGTATCACACTATGAGTCACTGTGCACAGTTGCAGTCTCTGTATCACACTGGGAGGCACTGTGCACAGTTCCAGTCTCTGTATCACACTGGGAGTCACTGTGCAAAGTTGCAGTCTCTGTATCACACTGGGAGTCACTGTGCACACTTCCAGTCGCTGTATCACACTGCGAGTTATTTTGCACAGTTCGGGTCTCTATCACACTGGGAGTTACTGTGCACATTTCCAGTGTCTGTATCACAGTGGGAGTCACTGTGTTCAGTTCCAGTCTCCGTATCACACTGGGAGTCACTGTGCATAGTTTCAGTCTCTGTATCACACTGGGAGTCACTGTGCATAGTTGCAGTCTCTGTATCACACTGGGAGTCACTGTGCACAGTTGCAGTGTATATATCACACTGGGAGTTACTGTGCACTGTTCCAGTCTGTGTATCACACTGTGAGTCACTGTGCACAGTTCCAGTCTCTGTATCACACTGGGAGTTACTGTGCACAGTTCCAGTCTCTGTATCACACTGGGAGTTACTGTGTACAGTTCCGGTCTCTATATCACCCTGGGAGTCACTGTGCACAGTTGCCGCCTCTGTATTGCACTGGGAGTTACTGTGCACAGTTCCAGTCTGTGTATCACACTGTGAGTCACTGTGCACAGTTCCAGTCTCTGTATCACACTGGGAGTCACGTTGCACAGTTCCAGTCTCTGTATCACACTGGGAGTTACTGTGCACAGTTTCAGTCTCTGTATCACACTGGGCGTCCCTGTGCAGAGTTGCAGTCTTGGTATCACACTGGGAGTCAGTGTGCACAGTTGCCGTCTCTGTATCGCACTGGGAGTTACTGTGCACAGTTTCAGTCCCTGTATCACACAGGGAGACACTGTGCACAGTTGCTGCCTCTGTATCACACTGGGAGTCACTGTGCACAGTTCTGGGCTCTGTATCACACTGGCTGTTACTGTGCATATTTCCTGTCTCTGTTTCACACTGGGAGTTACTGTGCACAGTTCAGGTCTCTGTATCACACTATGAGTCACTGTGCACAGTTGCTGTCTCTGTATCACACTGGGAGGCACTGTGCACAGTTCCAGTCTCTGTATCACACTGGGAGTCACTGTGCTCAGTTCCAGTCTCTGTCTCACACTGGGAGTCACTGTGCACAGTTGCAGTCTCTGTATCACACTTGGAGTCACTGTGCACACTTCCAGTCGCTGTATCACACTGCGAGTTATTTTGCACAGTTCGGGTCTCTATCACACTGGGAGTTACTGTGCACAGTTCCAGTGTCTGTATCACAGTGGGAGTCACTGTGTTCAGTTCCAGTCTCCGTATCACACTGGGAGTTACTGTGCACACTTTCTGCCTCTGTATCACACTGGGAGTCACTGTGCATAGTTTCAGTCGCTGTATCACACTGGGAGTCACTGTGCATAGTTGCAGTCTCTGTATCACACTGGGAGTCACTGTGCACAGTTGCAGTGTATATATGACACTGGGAGTTACTGTGCACAGTTCCTGTCTCTGTATCACACTGTGAGTCACTGTGCACAGTTCCAGTCTCTGTATCACACTGGGAGTTACTGTGCACAGTTCCAGTCTCTGTATCACACTGGGAGTTACTGTGTACAGTTCCGGTCTCTATATCACCCTGGGAGTCACTGTGCACAGTTGCCGCCTCTGTATTGCACTGGGAGTTACTGTGCACAGTTCCAGTCTGTGTATCACTCTGTGAGTCACTGTGCACAGTTCCAGTCTCTGTATCACACTGGGAGTCACGTTGCACAGTTCCAGTCTCTGTATCACACTGGGAGTTACTGTGCACAGTTCCAGTCTCTGTATCACACTGGGAGTCAGTGTGCAGAGTTGCAGTCTTGGTATCACACTGGGAGTCAGTGTGCACAGTTGCCGTCTCTATATCGCACTGGGAGTTACTGTGCACAGTTTCAGTCCCTGTATCACACTGGGAGACACTGTGCACAGTTTCTGCCTCTGTATCACACTGGGAGTCACTGTGCACAGTTCTGGGCTCTGTATCACACTGGCTGTTACTGTGCATATTTCCTGTCTCTGTTTCACACTGGGAGTTACTGTGCACAGTTCAGGTCTCTATATCACACTATGAGTCACTGTGCACAGTTGCAGTCTCTGTATCACACTGGGAGGCACTGTGCACAGTTCCAGTCTCTGTATCACACTGGGAGTCACTGTGCACAGTTCCAGTCTCTGTCTCACACTGGGAGTCACTGTGCACAGTTGCAGTCTCTGTATCACACTTGGAGTCACTGTGCACACTTCCAGTCGCTGTATCACACTGCGAGTTATTTTGCACAGTTCGGGTCTCGATCACACTGGGAGTTACTGTGCACAGTTCCAGTGTCTGTATCACAGTGGGAGTCACTGTGTTCAGTTCCAGTCTCCGTATCACACTGGGAGTTACTGTGCACACTTTCTGCCTCTGTATCACACTGGGAGTCACTGTGCATAGTTTCAGTCGCTGTATCACACTGCGAGTCACTGTGCATAGTTGCAGTCTCTGTATCACACTGGGAGTCACTGTGCACAGTTGCAGTGTATATATGACACTGGGAGTTACTGTGCACAGTTCCTGTCTCTGTATCACACTGTGAGTCACTGTGCACAGTTCCAGTCTCTGTATCACACTGGGAGTCACTGTGCACAGTTCAAGTCTCTGTATCACACTGGGAGTTACTGTGCATAGTTCAAGTCTCTGTATCACACTCGCAGTCACTGTGCACAGTTGCTGGTTCTGTGTCACAGTGGGAGTCACTGTGCACAGCTGCAGTCTCTATATCACACTGGGAGTTACTGTGCACAGTTCCTGTCTCTGTATCACACTGTGATTCACTGTGCACAGTTCCAGTCTCAGTATCACACTGGCAGTCATTGTGCACAGTTCCAGTCTCCGTATCACACTGGGAGTTACTGTGCACAGTTCTGGTCTCTGTATCACACTGGGAGTGACTGTGCATAGGTCTGGTCTCCGTATCACACTGGGAGTTACTTTGCACAGTTGCAGCCTCTGTATAACACTGGGAGTTACTGTGCACAGTTCCAGTCACTGGATCACACTGGGAGTTACTGTGCACAGTTCCTGTCCCTGTATCACACTGGGAGTCACTGTGCACAGCTGCAGTTTCTGTACCACACTGGGAGTTACTGTGCACATTTCCGGTCTCTGTATCACACTGGGAGTTACTGTGCACAGTTCCTGTCCCTGTATCACACTGGGAGTCACTGTGCAGAGTTGCAGTCTCTGTATCACACTGGGAGTCAGTGTGCACAGTTGCCGTCTCTGTATCGCACTGGGAGTTACTGTGCACAGTTCCAGTCCCTGTATCACACTGGGAGTCACTGTGCACACTTTCTGCCTCTGTATCACACTGGGAGTCACTGTGCATAGTTCCAGTCTCTGTATCACACTGGGAGTCACTGTGCACAGTTCTGGGCTCTGTATCACACTGGGTGTTACTGCGCATATTTCCTGTCTCTGTATCACACTGGGAGTCATTGTGCATAGTTTCAGTCTCTGTATCACACTGGGAGTTACTGTGCACAGTTCCGGTCTCTGTATCACACTGCGAGTTATTTTGCACAGTTCGGGTCTCTATCACACTGGGAGCTATTGTGCACAGTTCCAGTGTCTGTATCACAGTGGGAGTCACTGTGTTCAGTTCCAGTCTCTGTATAACACTGGGAGTTCCTGTGCACAGTTCCAGTCACTGTATCACACTGGGAGTTACTGTGCACAGTTCCTGTCCCTGTATCACACAGGGAGTCACTGTTCACAGCTGCAGTTTCTGTATCACACTAGGAGTTACTGTGCACATTTCCGGTCTCTGCATCACACTGGGAGTTACTGTGCACAGTTCCTGTCCCTGTATCAGACTGGGAGTCACTGTGCAGAGTTGCAGTCTCGGTATCACACTGGGAGTCAGTGTGCACAGTTGCCGTCTCTGTATCGCACTGGAAGTTACTGTGCACAGTTCCAGTCCCTGTATCACACTGGGAGTCACTGTGCACACTTTCTGCCTCTGTATCACACTGGGAGTCACTGTGCACAGTTCTGGGCTCTGTATCACACTGGGTGTTACTGTGCATATTTCCTGTCTCTGTATCACACTGGGAGTCACTGTGCACAGTTCCAGTCTCTGTTTCACACTGAGAGTTACTGTGCACAGTTCCGGTCTCTGTATCACAGTATGAGTCACTGTGCACAGTTGCAGTCTCTGTATCACACTGGGAGTCACTGTGCACAGTTCCAGTCTCTGTATCACACTGGGAGTCACTGTGCACAGTTGCAGTCTCTGTATCGCACTGGGAGTCACTGTGCACACTTCCAGTCTTTGTATCACATTGCGAGTTATTTTGCACAGTTCGGGTCTCTATCACACTGGGAGTTACTGTGCACAGTTCCAGTGTCTGTATCACAGTGGGAGTCACTGTGTTCAGTTCCAGTCTCCGTATCACACTGGGAGTTACTGTGCACACTTTCTGCCTCTGTATCACACTGGGAGTCACTGTGCATAGTTTCCGTCTCTGTTTCACACTGGGAGTCACTGTGGATAGTTGTAGTGTATATATCACACTGGGAGTTACTGTGCACAGTTCCAGTCTCTGTATCACACTGTGAGTCACTGTGCACAGTTCCAGTCTCTGTATCACACTGGGAGTCACTGTGCACAGTTCAAGTCTCTGTATCACACTGGGAGTTACTGTGCACAGTTCCAGTCTCTGTATCACACTGGGAGTTACTGTGCCCAGTTCCGGTTTCTGTATCACCCTGGGAGTCACTGTGCACAGTTCCAGTCTCTGTATCACACTGGGAGTCACTGTGCACAGTTCAAGTCTCTGTATCACACTGGGAGTTCCTGTGCACAGTTCCAGTCACTGTATCACACTGGGAATTACTGTGCACAGTTCCTGTCCTTGTATCACACTGGGAGTCACTGTTCACAGCTGCAGTTTCTGTATCACACTAGGAGTTACTGTGCACAGTTCCGGTCTCTGCATCACACTGGGAGTTACTGTGCACAGTTCCTGTCCCTGTATCACACTGGGAGTCACTGTGCAGAGTTGCAGTCTCGGTATCACACTGGGAGTCAGTGTGCACAGTTGCCGTCTCTGTATCGCACTGGAAGTTGCTGTGCACAGTTCCAGTCCCTGTATCACACTGGGAGTCACTGTGCACACTTTCTGCCTCTGTATCACACTGGGAGTCACTGTTCATAGTTCCAGTCTCTGTATCACACTGGGAGTCACTGTGCACAGTTCTGGGCTCTGTATCACACTGGGTGTTACTGTGCATATTTCCTGTCTCTGTATCACACTGGGAGTCACTGTGCACAGTTCCAGTCTCTGTTTCACACTGGTTGTTACTGTGCACAGTTCCGGTCTCTGTATCACAGTATGAGTCACTGTGCACAGTTGCAGTCTCTGTATCACACTGGGAGTCACTGTGCACAGTTCCAGTCTCTGTATCACACTGGGAGTCACTGTGCACAGTTGCAGTCTCTGTATCACACTGGGAGTCACTGTGCACACTTCCAGTCGCTGTATCACATTGCGAGTTATTTTGCACAGTTCGGGTCTCTATCACACTGGGAGTTACTGTGCACAGTTCCAGTGTCTGTATCACAGTGGGAGTCACTGTGTTCAGTTCCAGTCTCCGTATCACACTGGGAGTTACTGTGCACACTTTCTGCCTCTGTATCACACTGGGAGTCACTGTGCATAGTTTCCGTCTCTGTTTCACACTGGGAGTCACTGTGCATAGTTGCAGTCTCTGTATCACACTGGGAGTCACTGTGCACAGTTGCAGTGTATATATGACACTGGGAGTTACTGTGTACAGTTCCTGTCTCTGTATCACACTGTGAGTCACTGTGCACAGTTCCAGTCTCTGTATCACACTGGGAGTTACTGTGCACAGTTCCAGTCTCTGTATCACACTGGGAGTTACTGTGTACAGTTCCGGTCTCTATATCACCCTGGGAGTCACTGTGCACAGTTGCCGCCTCTGTATTGCACTGGGAGTTACTGTGCACAGTTCCAGTCTGTGTATCACTCTGTGAGTCACTGTGCACAGTTCCAGTCTCTGTATCACACATGGGAGTCACGTTGCACAGTTCCAGTCTCTGTATCACACTGGGAGTTACTGTGCACAGTTCCAGTCTCTGTATCACACTGGGAGTCAGTGTGCAGAGTTGCAGTCTTGGTATCACACTGGGAGTCAGTGTGCACAGTTGCCGTCTCTGTATCGCACTGGGAGTTACTGTGCACAGTTTCAGTCCCTGTATCACACTGGGAGACACTGTGCACAGTTTCTGCCTCTGTATCACACTGGGAGTCACTCTGCACAGTTCTGGGCTCTGTATCACACTGGCTGTTACTGTGCATATTTCCTGTCTCTGTTTCACACTGGGAGTTACTGTGCACAGTTCAGGTCTCTGTATCACACTATGAGTCACTGTGCACAGTTGCAGTCTCTGTATCACACTGGGAGGCACTGTGCACAGTTCCAGTCTCTGTATCACACTGGGAGTCACTGTGCACAGTTCCAGTCTCTGTCTCACACTGGGAGTCACTGTGCACAGTTGCAGTCTCTGTATCACACTTGGAGTCACTGTGCACACTTCCAGTCGCTGTATCACACTGCGAGTTATTTTGCACAGTTCGGGTCTCGATCACACTGGGAGTTACTGTGCACAGTTCCAGTGTCTGTATCACAGTGGGAGTCACTGTGTTCAGTTCCAGTCTCCATATCACACTGGGAGTTACTGTGCACACTTTCTGCCTCTGTATCACACTGGGAGTCACTCTGCATAGTTTCAGTCGCTGTATCACACTGCGAGTCACTGTGCATAGTTGCAGTCTCTGTATCACACTGAGAGTCACTGTGCACAGTTGCAGTGTATGTATGACACTGGGAGTTACTGTGCACAGTTCCTGTCTCTGTATCACACTGTGAGTCACTGTGCACAGTTCCAGTCTCTGTATCACACTGGGAGTCACTGTGCACAGTTCAAGTCTCTGTATCACACTGGGAGTTACTGTGCATAGTTCAAGTCTCTGTATCACACTCGCAGTCACTGTGCACAGTTGCTGGTTCTGTGTCACAGTGGGAGTCACTGTGCACAGCTGCAGTCTCTATATCACACTGGGAGTTACTGTGCACAGTTCCTGTCTCTGTATCACACTGTGATTCACTGTGCACAGTTCCAGTCTCAGTATCACACTGGCAGTCATTGTGCACAGTTCCAGTCTCCGTAGCACACTGGGAGTTACTGTGCACAGTTCTGGTCTCTGTATCACACTGGTAGTCACTGTGCATAGGTCTGGTCTCCGTATCACACTGGGAGTTACTTTGCACAGTTGCAGCCTCTGTATAACACTGGGAGTTACTGTGCACAGTTCCAGTCACTGGATCACACTGGGAGTTACTGTGCACAGTTCCTGTCCCTGTATCACACTGGGAGTCACTGTGCACAGTTGCAGTTTCTGTATCACACTGGGAGTTACTGTGCACAGTTCCGGTCTCTGTATCACACTGGGAGTTACTGTGCACAGTTCCTGTCCCTGTATCACACTGGGAGTCACTGTGCACAGTTGCAGTCTCTGTATCACACTGGGAGTCAGTGTGCACAGTTGCCGTCTCTGTATCGCACTGGGAGTTACTGTGCACAGTTCCAGTCCCTGTATCACACTGGGAGTCACTGTGCACACTTTCTGCCTCTGTATCACACTGGGAGTCACTGTGCACAGTTCAAGTCTCTGTATCACACTGGGAGTCACTGTGCACAGTTCTGGGCTCTGTATCACACTGGGTGTTACTGCGCATATTTCCTGTCTCTGTATCACACTGGGAGTCATTGTGCATAGTTTCAGTCTCTGTATCACACTGGGAGTTACTGTGCACAGTTCCGGTCTCTGTATCACACTGCGAGTTATTTTGCACAGATCGGGTCTCTATCACACTGGGCGTTATTGTGCACAGTTCCAGTGTCTGTATCACTGTGGGAGTCACTGTGTTCAGTTCCAGTCTCTGTATAACACTGGGAGTTCCTGTGCACAGTTCCAGTCACTGTATCACACTGGGAATTACTGTGCACAGTTCCTGTCCTTGTATCACACAGGGAGTCACTGTTCACAGCTGCAGTTTCTGTATCACACTAGGAGTTACTGTGCACATTTCCGGTCTCTGCATCACACTGGGAGTTACTGTGCACAGTTCCTGTCCCTGTATCAGACTGGGAGTCACTGTGCAGAGTTGCAGTCTCGGTATCACACTGGGAGTCAGTGTGCACAGTTGCCGTCTCTGTATCGCACTGGAAGTTACTGTGCACAGTTCCAGTCCCTGTATCACACTGGGAGTCACTGTGCACACTTACTGCCTCTGTATCACACTGGGAGTCACTGTGCACAGTTCTGGGCTCTGTATCACACTGGGTGTTACTGTGCATATTTCCTGTCTCTGTATCACACTGGGAGTCACTGTGCACAGTTTCAGTCTCTGTTTCACACTGAGAGTTACTGTGCACAGTTCCGGTCTCTGTATCACAGTATGAGTCACTGTGCACAGTTGCAGTCTCTGTATCACACTGGGAGTCACTGTGCACAGTTCCAGTCTCTGTATCACACTGGGAGTCACTGTGCACAGTTGCAGTCTCTGTATCACACTGGGAGTCACTGTGCACACTTCCAGTCTTTGTATCACATTGCGAGTTATTTTGCACAGTTCGGGTCTCTATCACACTGGGAGTTACTGTGCACAGTTCCAGTGTCTGTATCACAGTGGGAGTCACTGTGTTCAGTTCCAGTCTCCGTATCACACTGGGAGTTACTGTGCACAGTTCCTGCCTCTGTATCACACTGGGAGTCACTGTGCAGAGTTGCAGTCTCTGTATCACACTGGGAGTCACTGTGCACAGTTGCCGTCTCTGTATCGCACTGGGAGTTACTGTGCACAGTTCCAGTCTCTGTATCACACTGGGAGTCACTGTGCACAGTTCCAGTCTCTGTATCACACTGGGAGTCACTGTGCACAGTTCCAGTCTCTGTATCACACTGGGAGTCACTGTGCACAGTTCCAGTCTCTGTATCACACTGGGAGTTACTGTGCACAGTTCCTGTCTCTGTATCACACTGGGAGTCACTGTGCACAGTTACAGTCTCTGTATCACACTGGGAGTTACTGTGCACAGTTCCGGTCTCTGTATCACACTGGGAGTTACTGTGCACAGTTCAGGTCTCTGTATCACACTGGGAGTTACTGTGCACAGTTCCTGTCCTTGTATCACACTGGGAGTCACTGTTCACAGCTGCAGTTTCTGTATCACACTAGGAGTTACTGTGCACAGCTCCGGTCTCTGCATCACACTGGGAGTTACTGTGCACAGTTCCTGTCCCTGTATCACACTGGGAGTCACTGTGCAGAGTTGCAGTCTCGGTATCACACTGGGAGTCAGTGTGCACAGTTGCCGTCTCTGTATCGCACTGGAAGTTACTGTGCACAGTTCCAGTCCCTGTATCACACTGGGAGTCACTGTGCACACTTTCTGCCTCTGTATCACACTGGGAGTCACTGTTCATAGTTCCAGTCTCTGTATCACACTGGGAGTCACTGTGCACAGTTCTGGGCTCTGTATCACACTGGGTGTTACTGTGCATATTTCCTGTCTCTGTATCACACTGGGAGTCACTGTGCACAGTTCCAGTCTCTGTTTCACACTGGGAGTTACTGTGCACAGTTCCGGTCTCTGTATCACAGTATGAGTCACTGTGCACAGTTGCAGTCTCTGTATCACACTGGGAGTCACTGTGCACAGTTCCAGTCTCTGTATCACACTGGGAGTCACTGTGCACAGTTGCAGTCTCTGTATCACACTGGGAGTCACTGTGCACACTTCCAGTCTCTGTATCACATTGCGAGTTATTTTGCACAGTTCGGGTCTCTATCACACTGGGAGTTACTGTGCACAGTTCCAGTGTCTGTATCACAGTGGGAGTCACTGTGTTCAGTTCCAGTCTCCGTATCACACTGGGAGTTACTGTGCACACTTTCTGCCTCTGTATCACACTGGGAGTCACTGTGCATAGTTTCCGTCTCTGTTTCACACTGGGAGTCACTGTGGATAGTTGCAGTGTATATATCACACTGGGAGTTACTGTGCACAGTTCCAGTCTCTGTATCACACTGTGAGTCACTGTGCACAGTTCCAGTCTCTGTATCACACTGGGAGTCACTGTGCACAGTTCAAGTCTCTGTATCACACTGGGAGTTACTGTGCACAGTTCCTGTCTCTGTATCACACTGGGAGTTACTGTGCACAGTTCCGTGTCTGTATCACCCTGGGAGTCACTGTGCACAGTTCCAGTCTCTGTATCACACTGGGAGTCACTGTGCACAGTTGCAGTCTCTGTATCACACTGGGAGTCACTGTGCACAGTTCCAGTCTCTGTATCACACTGGGAGTCACTGTGCACAGTTCCAGTCTCTGTATCACACTGGGAGTCACTGTGCACAGTTCCAGTCTCTGTATCACACTGGGAGTTACTGTGCACAGTTCCGGTCCCTGTATGACACTGGGAGTTACTGTGCACAGTTCCTGTCCCTGTATCACACTGGGAGTCACTGTGCACAGTTGCAGTCTCTGTATCACACTGGGAGTTACTGTGCACAGTTCCGGTCTCTGTATCACACTGCAAGTTACTGTGCACAGTTCCGGTCTCTGTATCACACTGGGAGTTACTGTGCACAGTTCCAGTCCCTGTATCACACTGGGAGTCACTGTGCACACTTTCTGCCTCTGTATCACACTGGGAGTCACTGTGTATAGTTCCAGTCTCTGTATCACACTGGGAGTCACTGTGCATAGTTGCAGTCTCTGTATCTCACTGGGAGTCACTGTGCACAGTTGCAGTGTATATATCACACTGGGAGTTACTGTGCACAGTTCCAGTCTCTGTATCACACTGTGAGTCACTGTGCACAGTTCCAGTCTCTGTATCACACTGGGAGTCACTGTGCACAGTTCAAGTCTCTGTATCACACTGGGAGTTACTGTGCACAGTTCGAGTCTCTGTATCACACTGGGAGTTACTGTGCACAGTTCCGGTCTCTGTATCACCCTGGGAGTCACTGTGCACAGTTGCCGCCTCTGTATTGCACTGGGAGTTACTGTGCACTGTTCCAGTCTCTGTATCACACTGGGAGTCACTGTGCAAAGTTCCAGTCTCTGTATCACACTGGGAGTCACTTTGCACAGTTCCAGTCTCTGTATCACACTGGGAGTTACTGTGCACAGTTCCAGTCTCTGTATCACACTGGGAGTCACTGTGCACAGTTCCAGTCTCTGTATCACACTGGGAGTTACTGTGCACAGTTCCAGTCTCTGTATCACACTGGGAGTTACTGTGCACAGTTCCTGTCTCTGTATTACACTGGGAGTTACTGTGCACAGTTCCTGTCTCTGTATCACACTGGGAGTACTGTGCAAAGTTCCAGTCTCTGTATCACACTGGGAGTCACTGTGCACAGTTCAGTCTCTGTATCACACTGGGAGTCACTGTGCACAGTTGCAGTCTCTGTATCACACTGGGAGTCACTGTGAACAGTTCCAGTCTCTGTATCACACTGGTAGTCACTGTGCACAGTTGCCATCTCTGTATCGCACTGGGATTTACTGTGCACATGTTCAGTCTCTGTATCACACCGGGAGTCACTGTGCACAGTTCCGGTCTCTGTATCACACTGGGAGTTACTGTGCACTGTTCCGGTCTCTGTATCACACTGGGAGTTACTGTGCACAGTTCCAGTGTCTGTATCACACTGTGAGTCACTGTGCACAGGTCCGGTCTCCGTATCACACTGGGAGTTACTGTGCACAGTTCTGGTCTCTGTATCACACTGGGAGTTACTGTGCACACTTCCTGTCCCTGTATCACACTGGGAGTCACTGTGCACAGTTGCAGTTTCTGTATCACACTGGGAGTTACTGTGCACATTTCCGGTCTCTGTATCACACTGGGAGTTACTGTGCACAGTTCCAGTCCCTGTATCACACTGGGAGTCACTGTGCTGAGTTGCGGTCTCTGTATCACACTGGGAGTCACTGTGCACAGTTCCAGTCTCTGTATCACACTGGGAGTTACTGTGCACAGTTCCAGTCTCTGTATCACACTGGGAGTTACTGTGCACAGTTCCCGTCTCCCTATCACACTGCGAGTTACTGTGCACATGTTCGGTCCCTGTATCACACTGGGAGTCACTGTGCACAGTGCAGTCTCTGTATCACACTGGGAGTCACTGTGCACAGTTCAGTCTCTGTATCACACTGGGAGTTACTGTGCACAGTTCCGGTCTCTGTATCACACTGGGAGTTACTGTGCACAGTTCCGGTCTCTGTATCACACTGGGAGTCACTGTGCACATTTGCAGTCTCTGTATCACACTGGGAGTCACTGTGCACAGTTGCTGTCTCTGTATCACACTGGGAGTTACTGTGCACAGTTCCAGTCTCTGTATCACACTGGGAGTCACTGTGCACAGTTCCTGTCTCTGTATCACACTGGGAGTCACTGTGCACAGTTGCAGTCTCTGTATCACACTGGAGTCACTGTGCACAGTTCCAGGTCTCTGTATCACACTGGGAGTTACTGTGCACAGTTCCTGTCTCGTATCACACTGGGAGTCACTGTGCACAGTTCAGTCTCTGTATCACACTGAGACTTACTGTGTACAGTTCCCGTCTCTGTATCACACTGGAGTTGCTGTGCACAGTTCTGGTCTCTGTATCACACTGGGATTTACTGTGCACAGTTTCAGTCTCTGTATCACACTGGGAGTTACTGTGCACAGTTGCAGTCTCTATATCACACTGGGAGTTACTGTGCACAGTTCCTGTCTCTGTATTACACTGGGAGTTACTGTGCACCTTTCCTGTCCCTGTAACACACTGGGAGTCACTGTGCACAGTTCCAGTCCCTGTATCACACTGGGAGTTACTGTGCACAGTTCTGGTCTCTGTATCACACTGGGAGTTACTGTGCACAATTGCACTGTCTGTATCACACTGGGAGTCACTGTGCAAAGTTGCCGTCTCTGTATCACACTGGGAGTTACTGTGCACAGTTCCAGTCTCTGTATCACACTGTGAGTCACTGTGCACAGTTCCAGTCTCTGTATCACACTGGGAGTCACTGTGCACAGTTCCATTCTCTGTATCACACTGGGAGTCACTGTGCATAGTTACAGTCTCTGTATCAGACTGGGAGTTACTGTGCACAGTTCCGGACTCTGTATCACACTGGGAGTTACTGTGCACATTTCCTGTCCCTGTATCACACTGGGAGTCACTGTGCACAGCTGCAGTTTCTGTATCACACTGGGAGTTACTGTGCACATTTCCGTCTCTGTATCACACTGGGAGTTACTGTGCACAGTTGCAGTCTCTCTATCACACTGGGAGTCAGTGTGCACAAGTTCCGGTCTCTGTATCTCACTGGGAGTTACTGTGCACAGTTCCAGTCGCTGTATCACACTGGGAGTCACTGTGCACACTTCCTGTCTCTGTATCACACTGGGAGTCACTGTGCATAGTTCCAGTCTCTGTATCACACTCGAAGACACTGTGCACAGTTGCAGTCTCTGTATCCCAATGGGAGTCACTGTGCACAGTTGCAGTCTCTATATCACACTGGGAGTTACTGTGCACAGTTCCAGTCTCTGTATCACACTGGGAGTCACTGTGCACAGTTCCAGTCTCTGTATCACACTGGGAGTCACTGTGCACAGTTCAAGTCTCTGTATCACACTGGGAGTTACTGTGCACAGTTCGAGTCTCTGTATCACACTGGGAGTTACTGTGCACAGTTCCGGTCTCTGTATCACCCTGGGAGTCACTGTGCACAGTTGCCGCCTCTGTATTGCACTGGGAGTTACTGTGCACTGTTCCAGTCTCTGTATCACACTGGGAGTCACTGTGCAAAGTTCCAGTCTCTGTATCACACTGGGAGTCACTTTGCACAGTTCCAGTCTCTGTATCATACTGGGAGTTACTGTGCACAGTTCCAGTCTCTGTATCACACTGGGAGTCACTTTGCACAGTTCCAGTCTCTGTATCATACTGGGAGTTACTGTGCACAGTTCCAGTCTCTGTATCACACTGGGAGTTACTGTGTACAATTCCAGTCTCCATATCACACTGCGAGTCACTGTGCACAGTTCTGGTCTGTGTATCACACTGGGAGTTTCTGGGCACAGTTCCGGTTTCTGTATCATACTGGGAGTCACTGTGCACAGTTCTGGGCTCTGTATCACACTGGGAGTTACTGTGCACATTTCCTGTCTCTGTATCCCACTGGGAGTCACTGTGCACAGTTCCGGTCTCTGTATCACACTGGGAGTTACTGTGCACAGTTCTGGTCTCTGTATCACACTGGGAGTTACTGTGCACAGTTCTGGTCTCTGTATCACACTGGGAGTTACATTGCACAGGTCCAGTCTCTGTATCATACTTGGAGTTTTTGTGCACTGTTGTGGTCTCTGTATCACACTGGGAGTTACTGTGCACACTTCCTGTATCTGTATCACACTGGGAGTCACTGTGCATAGGTCCGGGCTCCGTATCACACTGGGGTTTACTGTGCACAGTTCCGGTCTCTGTATTACACTGGGAGTTACTGTGCACAGTTCCTGTCCCTGGATCACACTGGGAGTCATTGTGCACAGTTGCAGTTTCTGTATCACACTGGGAGTGACTGTGCACATTTCCGGTCTCTGTATGACACTGGGAGTTACTATGCACAGTTCCTGTCCCTGTATCACACTGGGAGTCACTGTGCAGAGTTGCGGTCTCTGTATCACACTGGGAGTCACTGTGCACTGTTCCAGTCTCTGTATCACACTGGGATTTACTGTGCACAGTTCCAGTCTCTGTATCATACTGGGAGTTACTGTGCACTGTTCCCGTCTCCCTATCACACTGCGAGTTACTGTGCACATGTTCAGTCCCTGTATCACACTGGGAGTCACTGTGCATAGTGGCAGTCTCTGTATCACAGTGGGAGTCACTGTGCACAGTTGCCGTCTCTGTATCGTACTGGGAGTT
This sequence comes from Carcharodon carcharias, assembly GCF_017639515.1. NCBI lineage: Eukaryota > Metazoa > Chordata > Chondrichthyes > Lamniformes > Lamnidae > Carcharodon > Carcharodon carcharias. The sequence goes on from NC_054490.1 coordinate 4,671,669, forward strand.
ACTGTGCCCAGTTCCAGTCTCTGTATCACACTGGGAGTCACTGTGCACACTTTCTGCTTCTGTATCACACTGGTAGTCACTGTGCATAGTTCAAGTCTCTGTATCACACTCGGAGTCACTGTGCACATTTGCTGTCTCTGTGTCACACTGGGAGTCACTGTGCACAGTTGCAGTCTCTATATCACACTGGGAGTTACTGTGCACAGTTCCTGTCTCTGTATCACACTGTGATTCACTGTGCACAGTTCCAGTCTCAGTATCACACTGGCAGTCATTGTGCACAGTTCCAGTCTCCGTATCGCACTGGGAGTTACTGTGCACAGTTCTGGTCTCTGTATGACACTGGGAGTTACTGTGAACACGTCCTGTCTCTGTATCACACTGGGAGTCACTGTGCATAGGTCCGGTCTCCGTATCACACTGGGAGATACTCTGCACAGTTGCAGTCTCTGTATAACACTTGGAGTTACTGCGCACAGTTCCAGTCACTGGATCGCACTGGGAGTTACTGTGCACAGTTCCTGTCCCTGTATCACACTGGGAGTCACTGTGCACAGCTGCAGTTTCTTTATCACACTGGGAGTTACTGTGCACATTTCTGGTCTCTGTATCACACTGGGAGTTACTGTGCACAGTTCCTGTCCCTGTATCACACTGGGAGTCACTGTGCAGAGTTGCAGTCTCTGTATCACACTGGGAGTCACTGTGCACAGTTGCCGTCTCTGTCTCGTACTGGGAGTTACTGTGCACAGTTCCAGTCTCTGTATCACACTGGGAGTCACTGTGCACACTTTCTGCCTCTGTATCACACTGGGAGTCACTGTGCATAGTTCCAGTCTCTGTATCACACTGGGAGTCACTGTGCACAGTTCAGTCTCTGTATCACACTGGAGTTACTGTGCACAGTTCCAGTCTCTGTATCACACTGGGAGTTACTGTGCACAGTTCCAGTCTCTGTATCACACTGGGAGTTACTGTGCACAGTTCCGGTCTCTGTATCACACTGGAAGTTACTGTGCACAGTTCCGGTCTCTGTATCACACTGAGTGTTACTGTGCATATTTCCTGTCTCTGTATCACACTTGGATTCACTTGGCACAGTTCCGGTCTCTGTATCACACTGCGAGTTACTGTGCACAGTACCGGTATCTGTATCACACTGGGAGTTACTGTGCACACTTTCTGCCTCTGTATCACACTGGGAGTCACTGTGCATAGTTCCAGTCTCTGTATCACACTGGGAGTCACTGTGCACAGTTGCGGTCTCTGTATCACACTGGGAGTCACTGTGCACAGTTGCAGTGTCTATATCACACTGGGAGTTACTGTGCACAGTTCCAGTCTCTGTATCACACTGGGAGTCACTGTGCACAGTTCCAGTCTCTGTATCACACTGGGAGTCACTGTGCACAGTTCAAGTCTCTGTATCACACTGGGAGTTACTGTGCACAGTTCTCGTCTCTGTATCACACTGGGAGTCACTGTGCACAGTTCCGGTCTCTGTATCACCCTGGGAGTCACTGTGCACAGTTGCCGCCTCTGTATCACACTGGGAGTTACTGTGCACAGTTCCAGTCTCTGTATCACACTGGGAGTCACTGTGCACAGTTCCAGTCTCTGTATCACACTGGGAGTCACTGTGCACAGTTCCAGTCTCTGTATCACACTGGGAGTTACTGTGCACAGTTCCAGTCTCTGTATCACACTGGGAGTCACTTTGCACAGTTCCAGTCTCTGTATCACACTGGGAGTTACTGTGCACAGTTCCAGTCTCTGTATCACACTGGGAGTTACTGTGTACAATTCCAGTCTCCATATCACACTGCGAGTCACTGTGCACAGTTCTGGTCTGTGTATCACACTGGGAGTTTCTGGGCACAGTTCCGGTTTCTGTATCATACTGGGAGTCACTGTGCACAGTTCTGGGCTCTGTATCACACTGGGTGTTACTGCACATATTTCCTGTCTCTGTATCCCACTGGGAGTCACCGTGCACAGTTCCGGTCTCTGTATCACACTGGGAGTTACTGTGCACAGTTCTGGTCTCTGTATCACACTGGGAGTTACTGTGCACAGTTCTGGTCTCTGTATAACACTGGGAGTTACATTGCACAGGTCCAGTCTCTGTATCATACTTGGAGTTTTTGTGCACTGTTGTGGTCTCTGTATCACACTGGGAGTTACTGTGCACAGTTCCAGTCTCTGTATCACACTGGGAGTTACTGTGCACAGTTCCTGTCTCTGTATCACACTGGGAGTCACTGTGCACAGTTCCTGTCTCTGTATCACACTGGGAGTCACTGTGCACAGTTCCAGTCTCTGTATCACACTGGGAGTTACTGTGCACAGTTCCTGTCTCTGTATCACACTGGCAGTACTGTGCACAGTTCCGGTCTCTGTATCACACTGGGAGTCACTGTGCACAGTTCCAGTCTCTGTATCACACTGGGAGTCCTGTGCACAGTTCCAGTCTCTGTATCACACTGGGAGTCTACTGTGCACAGTTCCGTCTCTGTATCACACTGGGAGTTACTGTGCACAGTTCAGTCCTGTATCACACTGGGAGTTACTGTGCACAGTTCCGGTCTCTGTATCACACTGGGAGTCACTGTGCACAGTTCCAGTCTCTGTATCACACTGGGAGTCACTGTGCACAGTTCCAGTCTCTGTATCACACTGGGAGTTACTGTGCACAGTTCCCGTCTCGCTATCACACTGGGAGTTACTGTGCACGTGTTCAGTCCCTGTATCACACTGGGAGTCAGTGTGCACAGTTGCCGTCTCTGTATCACACTGGGAGTTACTGTGCACAGTTCCAGTCTCTGTATCACACTGTGATTCACTGTGCACAGTTCCAGTCTCTGTATCACACTGGCAGTCACTGTGCACAGTTCCAATCTCCATATCACACTGGGAGTTACTGTGCACACTTTCAGTCTCTGTATCACACTGGGAGTCACTGTGCACACTTCCTGTCTCTGTATCACACTGGGAGTCACTGTGCATAGTTCCGGTCTCTGTATCACACTGGGAGTTACTGTGCACAGTTCCAGTCTCTGTATCAGACTGGGAGTTACTGTGCACAGTTCCAGTCTCTGTATCGCACTGGGAGTTACTGTGCACAGTTCTTGTCTCCCTATCACACTGGGAGTTACTGTGCACAGTTCCAGTTTCTTTATCACACTGGGAGTTGCTGTGCACATTTCCGGTCTCTGTATCACACTGGGAGTTACTGTGCACAGTTCCTGTCCCTGTATCACACTGGGAGTCACTGTGCAGAGTTGCAGTCTCTGTATCACACTGGGAGTCAGTGTGCACAGTTGCCGTCTCTGTATCGCACTGGGAGTTACTGTGCACAGTTCCAGTCCCTGTATCACTCTGGGAGTCACTGTGCACACTTTCTGCCTCTGTATCACACTGGGAGTCACTGTGCATAGTTCCAGTCTCTGTATCACACTGGGAGTCACTGTGCACAGTTCTGGGCTCTGTATCACACTGGGTGTTACTGCGCATATTTCCTGTCTCTGTATCACACTGGGAGTCACTGTGCACAGTTCCAGTCTCTGTATCACACTGGGAGTTACTGTGCACAGTTCCGGTCTCTTATCACACTGCAAGTTATTTTGCACAGTTCGGGTCTCTATCACACTGGGAGCTATTGTGCACAGTTCCAGTGTCTGTATCACAGTGGGGTTCACTGCTGCACAGTTCCAGTCTCTGTATCACACTGGCAGTCACTGTGCACAGTTCCAGTCTCTGTATCACACTGGGAGTTACTGTGCCCAGTTCATGTCTCTGTATCACACTGGGAGTTACTGTGCACAGCTTCCTGTCTCTGTATCCCACTGGGAGTCACCGTGCACAGTTCCAGTCTCTGTATCACACTGGGAGTCACTGTGCACAGTTCCAGTCTCTGTATCACACTGGGAGTTACTGTGCACAGTTCCAGTCACTGTATCACACTGGGAGTTACTGTGCACAGTTCCTGTCTCTGTATCACACTGGGAGTCACTGTGCACAACTGCAGTCTCTGTATCACACTGGGAGTTACTGTGCAACATTTCGGTCTCTGTATCACACTGGGAGTTACTGTGCACAGTTCAGTCTCTGTATCACACTGGGAGTCACTGTGCACAGTTCTGGTCTCTGTATCACACTGGGAGTTATTGTGCACAGTTCCGGTCTCTGTATCACACTGGGAGTCACTGTGCACAGTTCCAGTCTCTGTATCACACTGGGAGTCACTGTGCATAGTTCCAGTCTCTGTATCACACTGGGAGTCACTGTGCACAGTTGCAGTCTCTGTATCACACTGGGAGTTACTGTGCACAGTTCCAGTCTCTGTATCACACTGGGAGTCACTGTGCACAGTTCCAGTCTCTGTATCACACTGGGAGTCACTGTGCACAGTTCAAGTCTCTGTATCACACTGGGAGTTACTGTGCACAGTTCCAGTCTCTGTATCACACTGGGAGTTACTGTGCACAGTTCCAGTCTCTGTATCACACTGGGAGTCACTGTGCACAGTTCTCGTCTCTGTATCACACTGGGAGTTACTGTGCACACTTTCTGCCTCTGTATCACACTGGGAGTCACTGTGCATAGTTTCAGTCTCTGTATCACACTGGGAGTCACTTTGCACAGTTCCAGTCTCTGTATCAAACCGGGAGTCACTGTGCACAGTTCCGGTTTCTGTATCACACTGGGAGTCACTGTGCACAGTTCTGGGCTCTGTATCACACGGGGTGTTATTGTGCACAAGTTCCAGTCTCTGTATCACACTGGGAGTTACTGTGCACAGTTCCAGTCCCTGTATCACACTGGGAGTCACTGTGCACAGTTCGGTTCTCTGTATCACACTGGGAGTTACTGTGCACAGTTCCTGTCTCTGTATCACACTGGGAGTTACTGTGCACAGTTCCAGTCTCTGTATCACACTGGGAGTCACTGTGCATAGTTTCAGTCTCTGTATCACACTGGGAGTCACTGTGCACAGTTCCAGTCTCTGTATCACACTGGGAGTCACTGTGCACAGTTCCGGTCTCTGTATCACACTGGGAGTCACTGTGCACAGTTGCAGTCTCTGTATCACACTGGGAGTCACTGTGCACAGTTCCAGTCTCTGTATCACACTGGGAGTCACTGTGCACAGTTCAGGTCTCTGTATCACACTGGGAGTTACTGTGCACAGTTCCGGTCTCTGTATCACACTGGGAGTTACTGTGCACAGTTCCTGTCCCTGTATCACACTGGGAGTCACTGTGCAGAGTTGCGGTCTCTGTATCACACTGGGAGTCACTGTGCACAGTTCCAGTCTCTGTATCACACTGGGAGTTACTGTGCACAGTTCCAGTCTCTGTATCACACTGGGAGTCACTGTGCACAGTTCCGGTCTCTGTATCACACTGGGAGTTACTGTGCACAGTTCCTGTCCCTGTATCACACTGGGAGTCACTGTGCACAGTTGCAGTCTCTGTATCACACTGGGAGTCACTGTGCACAGTTCCAGTCTCTGTATCACACTGGGAGTTACTGTGCACAGTTCCAGTCTCTGTATCACACTGGGAGTCACTGTGCACACTTACTGTCTCTGTATCACACTGGGAGTTACTGTGCACAGTTCCAGTCTCTGTATCACACTGGGAGTCACTGTGCACAGTTGCAGTCTCTGTATCACACTGGGAGTCACTGTGCACAGTTGCCGTCTCTGTATCGTACTGGGAGTTACTGTGCCCAGTTCCAGTCTCTGTATCACACTGGGAGTCACTGTGCACACTTTCTGCCTCTGTATCACACTGGTAGTCACTGTGCATAGTTCAAGTCTCTGTATCACACTCGGAGTCACTGTGCACAGTTGCTGTCTCTGTGTCACACTGGGAGTTACTGTGCACAGTTGCAGTCTCTATATCACACTGGGAGTTACTGTGCACAGTTCCTGTCTCTGTATCACACTGTGATTCACTGTGCACAGTTCCAGTCTCAGTATCACACTGGCAGTCATTGTGCACAGTTCCAGTCTCCGTATCACACCTGGAGTTACTGTGCACAGTTCTGGTCTCTGTATCACACTGGGAGTTACTGTGAACACTTCCTGTCTCTGTATCACACTGGGCGTCACTGTGCATAGGTCCGGTCTCCGTATCACACTGGGAGTTACTGTGCACAGTTGCAGTCTCTGTATAACACTGGAGTTACTGGCAACAAGTCCTGTCTCTGTATCACACTGGGAGTCACTGTGCACAGTTCCTGTCTCGTATCACACTGGGAGTTACTGTGCACAGTTCAGTCTCTGTATCACACTGGGAGTTACTGTGCACAGTTCTGTCTCCTGTATCAACTGTGAGTCACTGTGCACAGTTCTGCTCTGTATCACACTGGGCAGTCAATGTGCACAGTTCCCGTTTCTGTATAATACTGGGAGTCACTGTGCACAGCTCTGGGCTCTGTATCACATTGGGTGTTACTGCACATATTTCCTGTCTCTGTATCCCACTGGGAGTCACCGCGCACAGTTCCGGTCTCTGTATCACACTGGGAGTTACTGTGCACAGTTCTGGTCTCTGTATCACACTGGAGTTACTGTAGCACAGTTCTGGTCTCTGAATCACACTGGGAGTTATGTTGCACAGTTCCGTGTCCTGTATCCCACTGGGAGTCAATGTGCACAGTTCCAGTCTCTATCACACTGCGAGTTACTGTGCACAGTTCCAGTCTCTGTATCACACTGGGAGTTACTGTGCACAGTTCCAGTCTCTGTATCACACTGGGAGTCACTGTGCACAGTTGCAGTCTCTTTTTGACCCTGGGAGTTACTGTGCACAGTTCCAGTCTCTGTATCACACTGGGAGTCACTGTGCACAGTTCCAGTCTCTGTATCACACTGGGAGTCACTGTGCACAGTTCCAGTCTCTGTATCACACTGGGAGTCACTGTGCACAGTTCAAGTCTCTGTATCACACTGGGAGTTACTGTGCACAGTTCCAGTCTCTGTATCACACTGGGAGTCACTGTGCACAGTTCGGTTCTCTGTATCACACTGGGAGTTACTGTGCACAGTTCCAGTCTCTGTATCACACTGGGAGTCACTGTGCACAGTTCCAGTCTCTGTATCACACTGGGAGTTACTGTGCACAGTTCCAGTCTCTGTATCACACTGGGAGTCACTGTGCACAGTTCCAGTCTCTGTATCACACTGGGAGTCACTGTGCACAGTTCCAGTCTCTGTATCACACTGGGAGTCACTGTGCACAGTTGCAGTCTCTGTATCACACTGGGAGTTACTGTGCACAGTTCCAGTCTCTGTATCACACTGGGAGTCACTGTGCACAGTTCCAGTCTCTGTATCACACTGGGAGTCACTGTGCACAGTTCCAGTCTCTGTATCACACTGGGAGTTACTGTGCACAGTTCCAGTCTCTGTATCACACTGGGAGTTACTGTGCACAGTTCCAGTCTCTGTATCACACTGGGAGTCACTGTGCACAGTTCCAGTCTCTGTATCACACTGGGAGTCACTGTGCACAGTTCCAGTCTCTGTATCACACTGGGAGTCACTGTGCACAGTTCCAGTCTCTGTATCACACTGGGAGTCACTGTGCACAGTTCCAGTCTCTGTATCACACTGGGAGTCACTGTGCACAGTTCCAGTCTCTGTATCACACTGGGAGTTACTGTGCACAGTTCCAGTCTCTGTATCACACTGGGAGTCACTGTGCACAGTTCAGTCTCTGTATCACACTGGGAGTCACTGTGCACAGTTCAAGTCTCTGTATCACACTGGGAGTTACTGTGCACAGTTCCAGTCTCTGTATCACACTGGGAGTTACTGTGCCCAGTTCTCGTCTCCCTATCACACTGGAAGTTACTGTGCACAGTTCCGGTCTCTGTATCACACTGGGAGTTACTGTGCACCGTTCTGTCCCTGTAACACACTGGGAGTCACTGTGCACAGTTGCAGTCTCTGTATCACACTGGGAGTCATTGTGCACAGTTGCCGTCTCTGTATCACACTGGGAGTTACTGTGCACAGTTCCTGTCTCTGTATCACACTGGGAGTCACTGTGCACAGTTCAGTCTCTGTATCACACTGGGAGTTACTGTGCACAGTTCAGTCTCTGTATCACACTGGGAGTTACTGTGCACAGTTCTGTCTCTGTATCACACTGGGAGTTACTGTGCACAGTTCCGGTCTCTGTATCACACTGGGAGTTACTGTGCACAGTTCCAGTCTCTGTATCACACTGGGAGTTACTGTGCACAGTTCCGGTCTCTGTATCACACTGGGAGTTACTGTGCACAGTTCCAGTCTCTGTATCACACTGGGAGTTACTGTGCACAGTTCCAGTCTCTGTATCACACTGGGAGTTACTGTGCACAGTTCCGTCTCTGTATCACACTGGGAGTTACTGTGCACAGTTCCAGTCTCTGTATCACACTGGGAGTTACTGTGCACAGTTCCAGTCTCTGTATCACACTGGGAGTTACTGTGCACAGTTCCAGTCTCTGTATCACACTGGGAGTTACTGTGCACAGTTCCGTCTCTGTATCACACTGGGAGTTACTGTGCACAGTTCCAGTCTCTGTATCACACTGGGAGTTACTGTGCACAGTTCCAGTCTCTGTATCACACTGGGAGTTACTGTGCTCAGTTCCAGTCTCTGTATCACACTGGGGTTTACTGTGCACAGTTCCAGTCTCTGTATCACACTGGGAGTTACTGTGCACAGTTCCGGTCTCTGTATCACACTGGGAGTTACTGTGCACAGTTCCGGTCTCTGTATCACACTGGGAGTCACTGTGCACAGTTCAGGTCTCTGTATCACACTGGGAGTTACTGTGCACAGTTCCAGTCTCTGTATCACACTGGGAGTTACTGTGCACAGTTCCAGTCTCTGTATCACACTGGGAGTCACTGTGCACAGTTCAGGTCTCTGTATCACACTGCGAGTCACTGTGCACAGTTCCAGTCTCTGTATCACACTGCGAGTTACTGTGCACAGTTCAGTCTCTGTATCACACTGGGAGTTACTGTGCACAGTTCCAGTCTCTGTATCACACTGGGAGTCACTGTGCACAGTTCAGTCTCTGTATCACACTGGGAGTTACTGTGCACAGTTCGGTCTCTGTATCACACTGGGAGTTACTGTGCACAGTTCAGTCTCTGTATCACACTGGGAGTCACTGTGCACAGTTCCAGTCTCTGTATCACACTGGGAGTTACTGTGCACAGTTCCAGTCTCTGTATCACACTGGGAGTTACTGTGCACAGTTCCAGTCTCTGTATCACACTGGGAGTTACTGTGCACAGTTCCTGTCTCTGTATCACACTGGGAGTCACTGTGCACAGTTGCAGTCTCTGTATTACACTGGGAGTACTGTGCACAGTTGCAGTCTCTGTATCACACTGGGAGTTACTGTGCACAGTTCCAGTCTCTGTATCACACTGGGAGTCACTGTGCACAGTTCCAGTCTCTGTATCACACTGGGAGTTACTGTGCACAGTTCCAGTCTCTGTATCACACTGGGAGTCACTGTGCACAGTTCCGGTCTCTGTATCACACTGGGAGTCACTGTGCACAGTTCCGGTCTCTGTATCACACTGGGAGTTACTGTGCACAGTTCCAGTCTCTGTATCACACTGGGAGTCACTGTGCACAGTTCCAGTCTCTGTATCACACTGGGAGTCACTGTGCACAGTTGCAGTCTCTGTATCACACTGGGAGTTACTGTGCACAGTTCCGGTCTCTGTATCACACTGGGAGTTACTGTGCACAGTTCCTGTCTCTGTATCACACTGGGAGTCACTGTGCACAGTTCCAGTCTCTGTATCACACTGGGAGTTACTGTGCACAGTTCAAGTCTCTGTATCACACTGGGAGTTACTGTGCACAGTTCCAGTCTCTGTATCACACTGGGAGTCACTGTGCACAGTTCCGGTCTCTGTATCACACTGGGAGTTACTGTGCACAGTTCCAGTCTCTGTATCACACTGGGAGTCACTGTGCACAGTTCAGTCTCTGTATCACACTGGGAGTCACTGTGCACAGTTCCAGTCTCTGTATCACACTGGGAGTTACTGTGCACAGTTCAGTCTCTGTATCACACTGGGAGTCACTGTGCACAGTTCAGTCTCTGTATCACACTGGGAGTCACTGTGCACAGTTCAGTCTCTGTATCACACTGGGAGTTACTGTGCACAGTTCAGTCTCTGTATCACACTGGGAGTCACTGTGCACAGTTCCAGTCTCTGTATCACACTGGGAGTCACTGTGCACAGTTCCAGTCTCTGTATCACACTGGGAGTCACTGTGCACAGTTCCAGTCTCTGTATCACACTGGGAGTCACTGTGCACAGTTCAGTCTCTGTATCACACTGGGAGTCACTGTGCACAGTTCCTGTCTCTGTATCACACTGGGAGTTACTGTGCACAGTTCCAGTCTCTGTATCACACTGGGAGTCACTGTGCACAGTTCCTGTCTCTGTATCACACTGGGAGTTACTGTGCACATGTTCAGTCTCTGTATCACACTGGGAGTCACTGTGCACAGTTCCAGTCTCTGTATCACACTGGGAGTCACTGTGCACAGTTCCAGTCTCTGTATCACACTGGGAGTCACTGTGCACAGTTCCAGTCTCTGTATCACACTGGGAGTCACTGTGCACAGTTCCAGTCTCTGTATCACACTGGGAGTCACTGTGCACAGTTGCAGTCTCTGTATCACACTGGGAGTTACTGTGCACAGTTCCAGTCTCTGTATCACACTGTGAGTCACTGTGCACAGTTCGGTCTCTGTATCACACTGGGAGTTACTGTGCACAGTTCCAGTCTCTGTATCACACTGGGAGTACTGTGCACAGTTCCAGTCTCTGTATCACACTGGGAGTACTGTGCACAGTTCAGTCTCTGTATCACACTGGGAGTCACTGTGCACAGTTCCGGTCTCTGTATCACACTGGGAGTTACTGTGCACAGTTCCAGTCTCTGTATCACACTGGGAGTACTGTGCACAGTTCCAGTCTCTGTATCACACTGGGAGTTACTGTGCAACAGTTCCAGTCTCTGTATCACACTGGGAGTTCACTGTGCACAGTTCAGTCTCTGTATCACACTGGGAGTTACTGTGCACAGTTCCAGTCTCTGTATCACACTGGGAGTTACTGTGCACAGTTCCTGTCCCTGTAACACACTGGGAGTCACTGTGCACAGTTGCAGTCTCTGTATCACACTGGGAGTCACTGTGCACAGTTGCCATCTCTGTATCACACTGGGAGTTACTGTGCACAGTTCCAGTCACTGTATCACACTGGGAGTCACTGTGCACAGTTCTGTCTCTGTATCACACTGGGAGTTACTGTGCACAGTTCAGGTCTCTGTATCACACTGGGAGTACTGTGCACAGTTCCTGTCTCTGTATTACACTGGGAGTTACTGTGCACCGTTCCGGTCTCTGTATCACACTTGGCGTTACTGTGCACAGTTCCAGTGTCTGTATCACACTGGGAGTTACTGTGCAATTTTCCGGTCTCTGTATCACACTAGGAGTCACTGTGCACAGTTCCGGTACCTGTATCACACTGGGAGTAACTGTGCACTGTTCCTGTCCCTGTATCACACTGGGAGTCACTGTGCACACTTCCAGTCGCTGTATCACACTGGGAGTCACTGTGCACAGTTCCGGTCTCTGTATCACACTGGGAGTAACTGTGCACAGTTCCAGTCTCTGTATCACACTGGGAGTCACCGTGCACAGTTCCAGTCTCTGTATCACACTGGGAGTTACTGTGCACAGTTCCAGTCTCTGTATCACACTGGGAGTTACTGTGCACAGTTCCGGTCTCTGTATCACACTGGGAGTTACTGTGCACAGTTCCTGGTCTCTGTATCCACTGGGAGTCACTGTGCACAGTTCCAGTCTCTGTATCACACTGGGAGTTACTGTGCACAGTTCCAGTCTCTGTATCACACTGGAAGTCACTGTGCACAGTTCCAGTCTCTGTATGACACTGGGATCAATGTGCACAGTTCCGGTCCTTGTATCACACTGCGAGTTATTCTGCACACTTTCTGCCTCTGTATCACACTGGGAGTTACTGTGCACAGTTCCTGTCTCTGCTATCACACTGGGAGTTACTGTGCACACTTTCCTGTCTCTGTATCACACTGGGAGTCACTGTGCCAGAGTTCAGTCTCTGTATCACACTGGGAGTTACTGTGCAGAGTTGCGGTCTCTGTATCACACCTGGAGTCACTGTGCACAGTTCCAGTCTCTGTATCACACTGGGAGTCACTGTGCACAGTTCAGTCTCTGTATCACACTGGGAGTTACTGTGCACAGTTGCAGTCTGTGTATCACACTGGGAGTCACTGTGCACAGTTCAGGTCTCTGTATCACACTGCGAGTCACTGTGCACAGTTCCAGTCTCTGTATCACACTGGGAGTTACTGTGCACAGTTCCAGTCTCTGTATCACACTGGGAGTCACTGTGCACAGTTCCAGTCTCTGTATCACACTGGGAGTTACTGTGCACAGTTCAGTCTCTGTATCACACTGGGAGTTACTGTGCACAGTTCCAGTCTCTGTATCACACTGGGAGTCACTGTGCACAGTTCCAGTCTCTGTATCACACTGGGAGTTACTGTGCACAGTTCCAGTCTCTGTATCACACTGGGAGTCACTGTGCACAGTTCCAGTCTCTGTATCACACTGGGAGTCACTGTGCACAGTTCCAGTCTCTGTATCACACTGGGAGTTACTGTGCACAGTTCCAGTCTCTGTATCACACTGGGAGTCACTGTGCACAGTTGCAGTCTCTGTATCACACTGGGATCACTGTGCACAGTTCCGGTCCCTGTTTCACACTGCGAGTTATTCTGCACACGTTCTGCCTCTGTATCACACTGGGAGTCACTGTGCACAGTTCCAGTCTCTGTATCACACTGGGAGTCACTGTGCAAAGTTCCAGTCTCTGTATCACACTGGAGTCACTGTGCACAGTTCCAGTCTCTGTATCACACTGGGAGTCACTGTGCACAGTTCCAGTCTCTGTATCACACTGGGAGTTACTGTGCACAGTTCCGTCTCTGTATCACACTGGAGTCACTGTGCACAGTTCCAGGTCTCTGTATCACACTGGGAGTTACTGTGCACAGTTCTGTCTCTGTATCACACTGGGAGTTACTGTGCACAGTTCCAGTCTCTGTATCACACTGGGAGTCACTGTGCACAGTTCAGTCTCTGTATCACACTGGGAGTTCACTGTGCACAGTTCCAGTCTCCGTATCACACTGGGAATTACTGTGCACATTTCCTGTCCCTGTATCACACTGGGAGTCACTGTGCACAGTTGCAGTCTCTGTATCACACTGGGAGTTACTGTGCACAGTTCCTGTCTCTGTATCACACTGGGAGTCACTGTGCACAGTTCCTGTCTCCGTATCACACTGGGAGTCACTGTGCACAGTTCCTGTTTCTGTATCACACTGGGAGTACTGTGAACAGTTCTGGACTCTGTATCGCACTGGGAGTTACTGTGCACCGTTCCTGTCCCTGTATCACACTGGGAGTCACTGTGCACAGTTCCAGTCTCTGTATCACACTGGGAGTCACTGTGCACAGTTCCAGTCTCTGTATCACACTGGGAGTTACTGTGCACAGTTGCAGTCTCTGTATCACACTGGGAGTTACTGTGCACAGTTCCTGTCCCTGTATCACACTGGGAGTCACTGTGCACAGTTGCAGTCTCTGTATCACACTGGGAGTTACTGTGCACAGTTCCAGTCTCTGTATCACACTGGGAGTCACTGTGCACAGTTCCAGTCCCTGTATCACACTGGGAGTCACTGTGCACAGTTCCTGTCTCTGTATCACACTGGGAGTCACTGTGCACAGTTCCAGTCTCTGTATCACACTGGGAGTCACTGTGCACAGTTCCGGTCTCTGTATCACACTGGGAGTTACTGTGCACAGTTCCTGTCTCTGTATGAAACTCGGAGTCACTGTGCACAGTTGCAGTCTCTGTATCACACTGGGAGTTACTGTGCACAGTTCTGGTCCCTGTATCACACTGCGAGTTACTTTGCACAGTTCCAGTCTCTGTATCACACTGGGAGTTACTGTGCACAGTTCCTGTCTCTGTATCACACTGGGAGTCACTGTGCACAGTTCCAGTCTCTGTATCACACTGGGAGTCACTGTGCACAGTTCCAGTCTCTGTATCACACTGGGAGTTACTGTGCACAGTTCAGGTCTCTGTATCACACTGGGAGTCACTGTGCACAGTTCCAGTCTCTGTATCACACTGGGAGTCACTGTGCACAGTTCCAGTCTCTGTATCACACTGGGAGTTACTGTGCACAGTTCCAGTCTCTGTATCACACTGGGAGTTACTGTGCACAGTTCAGTCTCTGTATCACACTGGGAGTTACTGTGCACAGTTCCAGTCTCTGTATCACACTGGGAGTCACTGTGCACAGTTCCAGTCTCTGTATCACACTGGGAGTTACTGTGCACAGTTCCAGTCTCTGTATCACACTGGGAGTTACTGTGCACAGTTCCGGTCTCTGTATCACACTGGGAGTTACTGTGCACAGTTCCGGTCTCTGTATCACACTGGGAGTTACTGTGCACAGTTCAGGTCTCTGTATCACACTGGGAGTCACTGTGCACAGTTCAGGTCTCTGTATCACACTGGAGTCACTGTGCATCAGTTCCAGTCTCTGTATCACACTGGGAGTATCTGTGCACAGTTCCAGGTCTCTGTATCACACTGGGAGTTACTGTGCACAGTTCCTGTCACTGTATCACACTGGGAGTCACTGTGCACACTTCAGTTCTCTGTATCACACTGAGGAGTACTGTGCACAGTTCCGGTCTCTGTATCACACTGGGAGTTACTGTGCATAGTTGCAGTCTCAGCTATCACACTGGGAGTCCCTGTGCACAAGTTCCGGTACTCTTATTCATCTGGGAGTTACTGTGCACACCATCTGCCTCTGTATCACACTGGGAGTCACTGTGCACACTTCCTGTCTCTGTATCACACTGGGAGTTAATGTGCATAGTTCCAGTCTCTGTATCACACTGGGAGTTAATGTGCACAGTTCCGGTCTCTGTATCACACTGGGAGTCACTGTGCACAGTTTGCGTCCTCTGTATTACACTGGGAGTTACTGTGCACAGTTCCAGTCTCTGTATCACACTGGAGTCACTGTGCCACAGTTCCAGTCGTCGTATCACACTGGGAGTTACTGTGCACAAGTTCCAGTGTCTGTATCACAGTGGGAGTCACTGTGTCAGTTCCAGACTCTGTATCACACTGGGAGTTACTGTGCACACTTTCTGCCTCTGTATCACACTGGAGTCACTGTGCATAGTTTCAGTCGTCTGTATCACACTGGGAGTCACTGTGCATCAGTTGCAGTCTCTGTATCACACTGGGAGTCACTGTGCACAGTTCGCCAGTGGTCTATATCACACTGGGAGTTACTGTGCAAGTTCAGTCTCTGTATCACACTGGGAGTCACTGTGCACAGTTGCAGTCTCTGTATCACACTGGAGTCACTGTGCACTGTTTCAGTCTCTGTATCACACTGGGCAGTTACTGTGCACAGTTCCGTTCTCTGTAACACACTGCGGAGTCACTGTGCACAGTTCCAGTCTCTGTATCACACTGGGAGTACTGATGCACAGTTCCAGTCTCTGTATCACACTGGGAGTTACTGTGCACAGTTCCAGTCTCTGTATCACACTGGGAGTCACTGTGCACAGTTCCAGTCTCTGTATCACACTGGGAGTTACTGTGCACAGTTCCGTCTCTGTATCACACTGGGAGTTACTGTGCACAGTTCCTGTCTCCTGTATCACACTGGGAGTCACTGTGCACAGTTCAGTCCTCTGTATCACACTGGGAGTCACTGTGCACAGTTCAGTCTCTGTATCACACTGGGAGTTACTGTGCACAGTTCAGGTCTCTGTATCACACTGGGAGTCACTGTGCACAGTTCCAGTCTCTGTATCACACTGGGAGTCACTGTGCACAGTTCAGTCTCTGTATCACACTGGGAGTTACTGTGCACAGTTCCGTCTCTGTATCACACTGGGAGTCACTGTGCACAGTTCCGGACCCTGTATCACACTGCGAGTTACTGTACACAGTTCTCATCTCCCTGTCACACTGGGAGTTACTGTGCACTGTTCCCGTCACTGTATCACACTGGGAGTTACTGTGCACAGTTGCAGTCTCTGTATCACACTGGTAGTCACTGTGCACAGTTGCCATCTCTGTATCACACTGGAGTTGCTGTGCACAGTTCCAGTCTCTGTATCACACTGGGAGTCACTGTGCACAGTTCCTGTCTCTGTATCACACTGGAGTCACTGTGCACAGTTCAGTCTCTGTATCACACTGGGAGTCACTGTGCACAGTTCAAGTCTCTGTATCACACTGGGAGTTACTGTGCACAGTTTCGGTCTCTGTATCACACTGGGAGTTACTGTGCACCGTTCCTGTCCCTGTAACACACTGGGAGTCACTGTGCACAGTTCCAGTCTCTGTATCACACTGGGAGTCATTGTGCACAGTTCCAGTCTCTGTATCACACTGGGAGTTACTGTGCACTGTTCCAGTCTCTGTATCACACTGGGAGTCACTGTGCACAGTTCCAGTCTCTGTATCACACTGGAGTCACTGTGCACAGTTCCGGTCTCTGTATCACACTGGGAGTACTGTGCACAGTTCAGTCTCTGTATCACACTGTGAGTCACTGCGCACAGTTCCAGTCTCTGTATCACACTGGGAGTCACTGTGCACAGTTCAAGTCTCTGTATCACACTGGGAGTTACTGTGCACAGTTCCAGTCTCTGTATCACACTGGGAGTCACTGTGCACAGTTGCAGTCTCTGTATCACACTGGGAGTCACTGTGCACAGTTCCGGTCTCTGTATCACACTGGGAGTTACTGTGCACAGTTCCAGTCTCTGTATCACACTGGGAGTTACTGTGCACAGTTCCAGTCTCTGTATCACACTGGGAGTCACTGTGCACATTTCCAGTCTCTGTATCACACTGGGAGTCACTGTGCACAGTTCCAGTCTCTGTATCACACTGGGAGTTACTGTGCACAGTTCCAGTCTCTGTATCACACTGGGAGTCACTGTGCACAGTTCCAGTCTCTGTATCACACTGGGAGTCACTGTGCACAATTCAAGTCTCTGTATCACACTGGGAGTTCCTGTGCCCAGTTGCAATCTCTGTATCACACTGGGAGTTACAGTGCACAGTTCCAGTCTCTGTATTACAATGGGAGTTACTGTGCACAGTTCCAGTCTCTGTATCACACTGGGAGTTACTGTGCACAGTTCCAGTTCTCGTATCACACTGGGAGTCACTGTGCACAGTTCCAGTCTCTGTATCACACTGGGAGTACTGTGCACAGTTCAGTCTCTGTATCACACTGGGAGTTACTGTGCACAGTTCCAGTCTCTGTATCACACTGGGAGTCACTGTGCACAGTTCCGGTCTCGTATCACACTGGGAGTTACTGTGCACAGTTCTGTCTCCTGTATCACACTGGAGTTACTGTGCACAGTTCTGTCTCTGTATCACCACTGGGAGTCACTGTGCACAGTTCCGGTCTCTGTATCACACTGGGAGTCACTGTGCACAGTTCGAGTCTCTGTATCACACTGGGAGTTACTGTGCACAGTTCAGTCTCTGTATCACACTGGGAGTCACTGTGCACAGTTCCAGTCTCTGTATCACACTGGGAGTCACTGTGCACAGTTCAGTCTCTGTATCACACTGGGAGTCACTGTGCACAGTTCCAGTCTCTGTATCACACTGGGAGTTACTGTGCACAGTTCAGTCTCTGTATCACACTGGGAGTTACTGTGCACAGTTCAGTCTCTGTATCACACTGGGAGTTACTGTGCACAGTTCCGTCTCTGTATCACACTGGGAGTCACTGTGCACAGTTCCAGTCTCTGTATCACACTGGGAGTCACTGTGCACAGTTCAGTCTCTGTATCACACTGGAGTCACTGTGCACAGTTCCAGTCTCTGTATCGCCCTGGGAGTTACTGTGCACAGTTCCAGTCTCTGTATCACACTGGGAGTACTGTGCACAGTTCCTGTCTCTGTATCACACTGGGAGTCACTGTGCACAGTTCCTGTCTCTGTATCACACTGGGAGTTACTGTGCACAGTTCCAGTCTCTGTATCACACTGGGAGTTACTGTGCACAGTTCCAGTCTCTGTATCACACTGGGAGTCACTGTGCACAGTTCCGGACCCTGTATCACACTGCGAGTTACTGTGCACAGTTCCAGTCTCTGTATCATACTGGGAGTTACTGTGCACAGTTCCGTCTCTGTATCACACTGGGAGTTACTGTGCACAGTTCCGTCTCTGTATCACACTGGGAGTTACTGTGCACAGTTCAGTCTCTGTATCACACTGGGAGTTACTGTGCACAGTTCCAGTCTCTGTATCACACTGGGAGTTACTGTGCACAGTTCCAGTCTCTGTATCACACTGGGAGTTACTGTGCACAGTTCCGTCTCTGTATCACACTGGGAGTCACTGTGCACAGTTCCAGTCTCTGTATCACACTGGGAGTTACTGTGCACAGTTTCTGCCTCTGTATCACACTGGGAGTCACTGTGCACAGTTCCAGTCTCTGTATCACACTGGGAGTCACTGTGCATAGTTGCAGTCTCTGTATCACACTGGGGGTCACTGTGCACAGTTGCAGTGTATATATCACCTGGGAGTTAATGTGCACAGTTCCAGTCTCTGTATCACACTGGGAGTCACTGTGCACAGTTCCAGAATCTGTATCACACTGGGAGTCACTGTGCACAGTTCAAGTCTCTGTATCACACTGGGAGTTACTGTGCACAGTTCCAGTCTCTGTATTATACTGGGAGTTACTGTGCACAGTTCCAGTCTCTGTATCACCCTGGGAGTCACAGTGCACAGTTGCCGCCTCTGTATTGCACTGGGAGTTACAGTGCACTGTTCTAGTCTCTATATCACACTGGGAGTCACTGTGCAAAGTTCCAGTCTTCTATCACACTGGGAGTCACTTTGCACAGTTCCAGTCTCTGTATCACACTGGGAGTTACTGTGCACAGTTCCAGTCTCTGTATCACACTGGGAGTTACTGTGCACAATTCCAGTCTCCATATCACACTGCGAGTCACTGTGCACAGTTCCAGTCTCTGTATCACACTGGGAATTACTGTGCACAGTTCCGGTCTCCGTATCACGCAGGGAGTTAATGTGCACTGTTCTGGTCTCGATCACACTGGGAGTTACTGTACACACCTGCTGTCTCTGTATCACACTGGATGTCACTGTCTATAGTTCCGGTCTCTGTATAACACTGAGAGTCTACTGTGCACAGTTCTGTCTCTGTATCACACTGGGAGTCACTGTGCACAGTTCCGGTCTCTGTATCACACTGGGAGTTACTGTGCACAGTTCTGGTCTCTGTATCACACTGGGAGTTACTGTGCACATTTCGGTCTCTGTATCACACTGGAGTTACTGTGCACAGTTCAGTCTCTGTATCACACTGGAGTACTGTGCACAGTTCTGTCTCTGTATCACACTGGGAGTTACTGTGCACAGTTCCTGTCTCTGTATCACACTGGGAGTTACTGTGCACAGTTCCGGTCTCTGTATCACACTGGGAGTCACTGTGGACAGTTCCAGGTCTCTGTATCACACTGGGAGTTACTGTGCACAGTTCCTGTCTCTGTATCACACTGGGAGTCACTGTGCACAGTTCCGGTCTCTGTATCACACTGGGAGTCACTGTGCACAGTTCTGGTCTCTGTATCACACTGGGAGTCACTGTGCACAGTTCCAGTCTCTGTATCACACTGGGACTCACTGTGCACAGTTCCAGTCTCTGTATCACACTGCGAGTTACTGTGCACAGTTACAGTCTCTGTATCACACTGGGAGTCACTGTGCACAGTTCCAGTCTCTGTATCACACTGGGAGTCACTGTGCACAGTTCCAGTCTCTGTATCACAGTGGGAGTTACTGTGCACAGTTCCAGTCTCTGTATCACACTGGGAGTCACTGTGCCCAGTTCCGTCTCGTATCACACTGGGAGTCACTGTGCACAGTTCTGTCTCTGTATCACACTGGGAGTTACTGTGCACAGTTCCTGTCTCTGTATCACACTGGGAGTTCACTGTGCACAGTTTCCAGTCTCAGTATCACACTGGAGTCATTGTGCACAGTTCCAGTCTCCTGTATCACACTGGGAGTTACTGTGCACAGTTCTGTCTCTGTATCACACTGGAGTTACTGTGCACACGTTCCTGTCTCTGTATCACACTGGGAGTCACTGTGCATAGTTCCGGTCTCTGTATCACACTGGGAGTCACTGTGCACAGTTGCCGTCTCTGTATCGCCCTGGAGTTACTGTGCACAGTTCTGGTCTCTGTATCCCACTGTGAGTCACTGTTCACTGTTCCAGTCTCTGTATCACACTGGGAGTCACTGTGCACAGCTTCCAGTCTCTTTATCACACTGGGAGTTACTGTGCACAGTTCAGGTCTCTGTATCACACTGGGAGTTACTGTGCACAGTTCCGGTCTCTGTATCACACTGGGAGTTACTGTGCACAGTTGCAGTCTCTGTATCACACTGGGAGTCACTGTGCACAGTTCAGGTCTCTGTATCACACTGCGAGTCACTGTGCACAGTTCCAGTCTCTGTATCACACTGCGAGTTACTGTGCACAGTCCCAGTCCCTGTATCACACTGGCAGTCACTGTGCACAGTTCCAGTGTCTGTATCACGCTGGGAGTTACTGTGCACAGTTCCTGTCTCTGTATCACACTGGGAGTTACTGTGCACAGTTCCGTCTCTGTATCACACTGGGAGTCTACTGTGCACAGTTCTCCGTCTCTGTATCACACTGGGAGTTACTGTGCACAGTTCCAGTCTCTGTATCACACTGGGAGTCACTGTGCACAGTTCCTGGCTCCTGTATCACACTGGGAGTTACTGTGCACAGTTCAGTCTCTGTATCACACTGGGAGTCACTGTGCACAGTTCCGTCTCTGTATCACACTGGGAGTTACTGTGCACAGTTCCAGGTCTCTGTATCACACTGGGAGTTACTGTGCACAGTTCTGTCTCTGTATCACACTGGGAGTTACTGTGCACAGTTCCGGTCTCTGTATCACACTGGGAGTCTACTGTGCCCAGTTCCAGTGCTCTGTATCACACTGGGAGTCACTGTGCACAGTTCAGTCTCTGTATCACACTGGGAGTTCTGTGCACAGTTTCAGGTCTCTGTATCACACTGGGAGTTACTTTGCACAGTTTCCTGTCCCCTGTATCACACTGGGAGTCACTGTGCAAGTTGCCAGTTTCTGTATCACACTCGGGAGTCACTTGAGCTCAGTTCCGTCTCTGTATCACACTGGGAGTTACTGTGCACAAGTTCAGTCTCGTATCACACTGGGAGTCATCTGTGCACACTTTCAGTCTCTGTATCCCACTGGGAGTCACTGTGCATAGTTCAGTCTCTGTATCACACTGGGAGTCACTGTGCACAGTTGAGTGCTCTGTATCACACTGGGAGCTTACTGTGCATAGTTCCAGTCTCTGTATCACACTGGGAGTCACTGTGCACAAGTTCCAGTCTCAGTATCACACTGCGAGTCACTGTGCACAGTTCCAGTCTCTGTATCACACTGGGATTCACTGTGCACAGTTGCAGTCTCTATATCAAACTGGGAGTTACTGTGCACAGTTCCAGTCTCTGTATCACACTGTGAGTCACTGTGCACAGTTCCAGTCTCTGTATCACACTGGGAGTTACTGTGCACAGTTCCAGTCTCTGTATCACACTGGGAGTTACTGTGCACAGTTCTCATCTCCCTATCACACTGGGAGTTACTGTACCCTGTTCCCGTCACTGTATCACACTGGGAGTTACTGTGCACAGTTCCAGTCTCTGTATCACACTGGGAGTTACTGTGCACAGTTCCAGTCTCTGTATCACACTGGGAGTTACTGTGCACAGTTCCAGTCTCTGTATCACACTGGGAGTTACTGTGCACAGTTCTCATCTCCCTATCACACTGGGAGTTACTGTACCCTGTTCCCGTCACTGTATCACACTGGGAGTTACTGTGCACAGTTGCAGTCTCTGTATCACACTGGTAGTCACTGTGCACAGTTGCCATCTCTGTATCGCACTGGGAGTTACTGTGCACATGTTCAGTCTCTGTATCACACTGGGAGTCACTGTGCATATTTCCGGTTTCTGTATCACACTGGGAGTCACTGTGCACAGTTCCGGTCTCTGTATCACACTGGGAGTCACTGTGCACAGTTCAGGTCTCTTTATCACACTGGGAGTTACTGTGCACAGTTCTGGTCTCTGTATCACACTGGGAGTTACTGTGCACAGTTCAGGTCTCTGTATCACACTGGGAGTTACTGTGCACAGTTCTGTTCTCTGTATCACACTGGGAGTTACTGTGCACAGTTCAGTCTCGGTATCACACTGGGAGTTACTGTGCACAGTTCTGTCTCTGTATCACACTGGAGTTACTGTGCACAGTTCCTGTCTCTGTATCACCACTGGGAGTCACTGTGCACAGTTGCCGTCTCTGTATCACACTGGGAGTTACTGTGCACTGTTCCGTCTCTGTATCACACTGGGAGATACTGTGCACAGTTCCAGTCCTGTATCACACTGGGAGTCACTGTGCACAGTTCGCGGTCTCTGTATCACACTGGGAGTCACTGTGCACAGTTCCAGTCTCTGTATCACACTGGGATTTACTGTGCACTGTTTCCGTTCTCTGTATCACAATGGGAGTTACTGTGCACAGTTCAGGTCTCTGTATCACACTGTGAGTCACTGTGCACAGTTCCAGTCTCTGTATCACACTGGGATCACTGTGCACAGTTCCAGTCTCTGTATCACACTGGAGATATTGTGCACAGTTCCAGTCTCGTATCACACTGGGAGTTACTGTGCACAGTTCAGGTCTGGTATCACACTGGGAGTTACTGTGAACACTTCCTGTCTCTGTATCACACTGGGAGTCACTGTGCACAGTTCTGGTCTCTGTATCACACTGGGAGTACTTGTGCACAGTTCAGCTGTCTGTATCAACACTGGGAGTTACTGTGCACAGTTCAGTCACTGTATCACACTGGGAGTCACTGTGCACAGTTCCTGTCTCTGTATCCACACTGGGAGTTACTGTGCACAGTTCAGTCTCTGTATCACACTGGGAGTTACTGTGCACATTTCCGGTCTCTTTATCACACTGGGAGTTACTGTGCACAGTTCCAGTCCCTGTATCACACTGGGAGTCACTGTGCACACTTTGTGCCTCTGTATCACACTGGGAGTCACTGTGCATATTTCCAGTCTCTGTATCACACTGGGAGTCACTGTGCACAGTTCCAGTCACTGGATCACACTGGGAGTTACTGTGCACAGTTCCTGTCCCTGTATCACACTGGGAGTCACTGTGCACAGTTCCAGTCTCTGTATCACACTGGGATTTACTGTGCACAGTTTCAGTCTCTGTATCACACTGGGAGTTACTGTGCACAGTTTCAGTCTCTGTATCACACTGGGAGTTACTGTGCACAGTTCCAGTCTCTGTATCACACTGGGAGTTCCTGTGCACAGTTCAGTCTCTGTATCACACTGGGAGTTACTGTGCACAGTTCCGGTCTCTGTATCACACTGGGAGTTACTGTGCACAGTTCCAGTCTCTGTATCACACTGGGAGTTACTGTGCACAGTTCCAGTCTCTGTATCACACTGGGAGTTATTGTGCACAGTTCCCGTCTCTGTATCACACTGGGAGTTACTGTGCACAGTTCCGTCTCTGTATCACACTGGGAGTTACTGTGCACAGTTCCAGTCTCTGTATCACACTGGGAGTTACTGTGCACAGTTCCGTCTCTGTATCACACTGGGAGTTACTGTGCACAGTTCCAGTCTCTGTATCACACTGGGAGTTACTGTGCACAGTTCCAGTCTCTGTATCACACTGGGAGTTACTGTGCACAGTTCCAGTCTCTGTATCACACTGGGAGTTACTGTGCACAGTTCCGTCTCTGTATCACACTGGGAGTTACTGTGCACAGTTCCAGTCTCTGTATCACACTGGGAGTTACTGTGCACAGTTCCAGTCTCTGTATCACACTGGGAGTTACTGTGCACAGTTCCAGTCTCTGTATCACACTGGGAGTTACTGTGCACAGTTCCGGTCTCTGTATCACACTGGGAGTTACTGTGCACAGTTCCGGTCTCTGTATCACACTGGGAGTTACTGTGCACAGTTCCAGTCTCTGTATCACACTGGGAGTTACTGTGCACAGTTCCAGTCTCTGTATCACACTGGGAGTTACTGTGCACAGTTCCAGTCTCTGTATCACACTGGGAGTTACTGTGCACAGTTCCAGTCTCTGTATCACACTGGGAGTTACTGTGCACAGTTCCGTCTCTGTATCACACTGGGAGTTACTGTGCACAGTTCCGTCTCTGTATCACACTGGGAGTTACTGTGCACAGTTCCGTCTCTGTATCACACTGGGAGTTACTGTGCACAGTTCCAGTCTCTGTATCACACTGGGAGTTACTGTGCACAGTTCCAGTCTCTGTATCACACTGGGAGTTACTGTGCACAGTTCCGGTCTCTGTATCACACTGGGAGTTACTGTGCACAGTTCCGGTCTCCGTATCACACTGGGAGTTACTGTGCACAGTTCCGGTCTCTGTATCACACTGGGAGTTACTGTGCACAGTTCCAGTCTCTGTATCACACTGGGAGTCACTGTGCACAGTTCCAGTCTCTGTATCACACTGGGAGTCACTGTGCACAGTTCCAGTCTCTGTATCACACTGGGAGTTAATGTGCACAGTTCCGGTCTCTGTATCACACTGGGAGTTACTGTGCACAGTTCCAGTCTCTGTATCACACTGGGAGTTACTGTGCACAGTTCCAGTCTCTGTATCACACTGGGAGTTACTGTGCACAGTTCCGTCTCTGTATCACACTGGGAGTTACTGTGCACAGTTCCAGTCTCTGTATCACATTGGGAGTTATTGAGGACAGTTCCAGTCTCTGTATCACACTGGGAGTTACTGTGCACAGTTCCAGTCTCTGTATCACACTGGGAGTCATTGTGCACAGTTGCCCTCTCTGTATCACACTGGGAGTTACTGCACACAGTTCCAGTCTCTGTATCACACTGGGAGTCACCGTGCACAGTTCCAGTCTCTGTATCACACTGGGAGTTACTGTGCACAGTTCCAGTCTCTGTATCACACTGGGAGTTACTGTGCAGAGTTCCAGTCTCTGTATCACACTGGGAGTTACTGTGCACAGTTCCAGTCTCTGTATCACACTGGGAGTTACTGTGCACAGTTCCGTCTCTGTATCACACTGGGAGTTACTGTGCACAGTTCCAGTCTCTGTATCACACTGGGAGTTACTGTGCACAGTTCCAGTCTCTGTATCACACTGGGAGTTACTGTGCACAGTTCCAGTCTCTGTATCACACTGGGAGTTACTGTGCACAGTTCCGTCTCTGTATCACACTGGGAGTTACTGTGCACAGTTCCAGTCTCTGTATCACACTGGGAGTTACTGTGCACAGTTCCAGTCTCTGTATCACACTGGGAGTTACTGTGCACAGTTCCGGTCTCTGTATCACACTGGGAGTTACTGTGCACAGTTCCAGTCTCTGTATCACACTGGGAGTTACTGTGCACAGTTCCAGTCTCTGTATCACACTGGGAGTTACTGTGCACAGTTCCAGTCTCTGTATCACACTGGGAGTTACTGTGCACAGTTCCAGTCTCTGTATCACACTGGGAGTTACTGTGCACAGTTCCAGTCTCTGTATCACACTGGGAGTTACTGTGCACAGTTCCAGTCTCTGTATCACACTGGGAGTTACTGTGCACAGTTCCGTCTCTGTATCACACTGGGAGTTACTGTGCACAGTTCCGGTCTCTGTATCACACTGGGAGTTACTGTGCACAGTTCCGTCTCTGTATCACACTGGGAGTTACTGTGCACAGTTCCAGTCTCTGTATCACACTGGGAGTCACTGTGCACAGTTCCGGTCTCTGTATCACACTGGGAGTTACTGTGCACAGTTCCAGTCTCTGTATCACACTGGGAGTTACTGTGCACAGTTCAGGTCTCTGTATCACACTGGGAGATACTGTGCACAGTTCCGGTCTCTGTATCACACTGGGAGTCACTGTGCACAGTTCCAGTCTCTGTATCACACTGGGAGTCACTGTGCACAGTTGCAGTCTCTGTATCACACTGGGAGTTACTGTGCACAGTTCCAGTCTCTGTATCACACTGGGAGTCACTGTGCACAGTTGCCGTCTCTGTATCACACTGGGAGTCACTGTGCATATTTCCAGTCTCTGTATCACACTGGGAGTCACTGTGCACAGTTCCAGTCACTGGATCACACTGGGAGTTACTGTGCACACTTCCTGTCTCTGTATCACACTGGGAGTCACTGTGCATAGTTCCAGTCTCTGTATCACACTGGGAGTCACTGTGCACACTTCCTGTCTCTGTATCACACTGGGAGTTACTGTGCACAGTTCCAGTCTCTGTATCACACTGGGAGTCACTGTGCACACTTTCTGTCTCTGTATCACACTGGGAGTTACTGTGCACAGTTCCAGTCTCTGTATCACACTGGGAGTTACTGTGCACAGTTCCGTCTCTGTATCACACTGGGAGTTACTGTGCACAGTTCCAGTCTCTGTATCACACTGGGAGTTACTGTGCACAGTTCCAGTCTCTGTATCACACTGGGAGTTACTGTGCACAGTTCCGGTCTCTGTATCACACTGGGAGTTACTGTGCACAGTTCCAGTCTCTGTATCACACTGGGAGTTACTGTGCACAGTTCCAGTCTCTGTATCACACTGGGAGTTACTGTGCACAGTTCCAGTCTCTGTATCACACTGGGAGTTACTGTGCACAGTTCCAGTCTCTGTATCACACTGGGAGTTACTGTGCACAGTTCCAGTCTCTGTATCACACTGGGAGTTACTGTGCACAGTTCCAGTCTCTGTATCACACTGGGAGTTACTGTGCACAGTTCCGTCTCTGTATCACACTGGGAGTTACTGTGCACAGTTCCAGTCTCTGTATCACACTGGGAGTTACTGTGCACAGTTCCAGTCTCTGTATCACACTGGGAGTTACTGTGCACAGTTCCAGTCTCTGTATCACACTGGGAGTTACTGTGCACAGTTCCAGTCTCTGTATCACACTGGGAGTTACTGTGCACAGTTCCAGTCTCTGTATCACACTGGGAGTTACTGTGCACAGTTGCAGTCTCTGTATCACAGTGGGAGTCACGGTGCACAGTTCCATTCTCTGTATCACACTGGGACTCACTGTGCACAGTTCCAGTTTCTGTATCACACTGGGAGTTACTGTGCACACCTCCTGTCTCTGTATCACACTGGCTGTTACTGTGCAAAGTTCCAGTCTCTGTATCACACTGGGAGTTACTGTGCACAGTTCCAGTCTCTGTATCACACTGGGAGTTACTGTGCACAGTTCCAGTCTCTGTATCACACTGGGAGTTACTGTGCACAGTTCCGTCTCTGTATCACACTGGGAGTTACTGTGCACAGTTCCAGTCTCTGTATCACACTGGGAGTTACTGTGCACAGTTCCAGTCTCTGTATCACACTGGGAGTTACTGTGCACAGTTCCAGTCTCTGTATCACACTGGGAGTTACTGTGCACAGTTCCAGTCTCTGTATCACACTGGGAGTTACTGTGCACAGTTCCGGTCTCTGTATCACACTGGGAGTTACTGTGCACAGTTCCGGTCTCTGTATCACACTGGGAGTTACTGTGCACAGTTCCGTCTCTGTATCACACTGGGAGTTACTGTGCACAGTTCCGTCTCTGTATCACACTGGGAGTTACTGTGCACAGTTCCGTCTCTGTATCACACTGGGAGTTACTGTGCACAGTTCCGGTCTCTGTATCACACTGGGAGTTACTGTGCACAGTTCCAGTCTCTGTATCACACTGGGAGTTACTGTGCACAGTTCCGGTCTCTGTATCACACTGGGAGTTACTGTGCACAGTTCCGGTCTCTGTATCACACTGGGAGTTACTGTGCACAGTTCCAGTCTCTGTATCACACTGGGAGTTACTGTGCACAGTTCCGGTCTCTGTATCACACTGGGAGTTACTGTGCACAGTTCCGGTCTCTGTATCACACTGGGAGTTACTGTGCACAGTTCCAGTCTCTGTATCACACTGGGAGTTACTGTGCACAGTTCCAGTCTCTGTATCACACTGGGAGTTACTGTGCACAGTTCCGTCTCTGTATCACACTGGGAGTTACTGTGCACAGTTCCAGTCTCTGTATCACACTGGGAGTTACTGTGCACAGTTCCAGTCTCTGTATCACACTGGGAGTTACTGTGCACAGTTCCAGTCTCTGTATCACACTGGGAGTTACTGTGCACAGTTCCGTCTCTGTATCACACTGGGAGTTACTGTGCACAGTTCCGGTCTCTGTATCACACTGGGAGTTACTGTGCACAGTTCCAGTCTCTGTATCACACTGGGAGTTACTGTGCACAGTTCCGTCTCTGTATCACACTGGGAGTTACTGTGCACAGTTCCAGTCTCTGTATCACACTGGGAGTTACTGTGCACAGTTCCAGTCTCTGTATCACACTGGGAGTTACTGTGCACAGTTCCGTCTCTGTATCACACTGGGAGTTACTGTGCACAGTTCCGGTCTCTGTATCACACTGGGAGTTACTGTGCACAGTTCCGTCTCTGTATCACACTGGGAGTTACTGTGCACAGTTCCGTCTCTGTATCACACTGGGAGTTACTGTGCACAGTTCCAGTCTCTGTATCACACTGGGAGTTACTGTGCACAGTTCCAGTCTCTGTATCACACTGGGAGTTACTGTGCACAGTTCCAGTCTCTGTATCACACTGGGAGTTACTGTGCACAGTTCCAGTCTCTGTATCACACTGGGAGTTACTGTGCACAGTTCCAGTCTCTGTATCACACTGGGAGTTACTGTGCACAGTTCCAGTCTCTGTATCACACTGGGAGTTACTGTGCACAGTTCCAGTCTCTGTATCACACTGGGAGTTACTGTGCACAGTTCCAGTCTCTGTATCACACTGGGAGTTACTGTGCACAGTTCCAGTCTCTGTATCACACTGGGAGTTACTGTGCACAGTTCCAGTCTCTGTATCACACTGGGAGTTACTGTGCACAGTTCCAGTCTCTGTATCACACTGGGAGTTACTGTGCACAGTTCCAGTCTCTGTATCACACTGGGAGTTACTGTGCACAGTTCCAGTCTCTGTATCACACTGGGAGTTACTGTGCACAGTTCCAGTCTCTGTATCACACTGGGAGTTACTGTGCACAGTTCCGTCTCTGTATCACACTGGGAGTTACTGTGCACAGTTCCAGTCTCTGTATCACACTGGGAGTTACTGTGCACAGTTCCGTCTCTGTATCACACTGGGAGTTACTGTGCACAGTTCCAGTCTCTGTATCACACTGGGAGTCACTGTGCACAGTTCCAGTCTCTGTATCACACTGGGAGTTACTGTGCACAGTTCCAGTCTCTGTATCACACTGGGAGTTACTGTGCACAGTTCCAGTCTCTGTATCACACTGGGAGTTACTGTGCACAGTTCCAGTCTCTGTATCACACTGGGAGTTACTGTGCACAGTTCCGTCTCTGTATCACACTGGGAGTTACTGTGCACAGTTCCAGTCTCTGTATCACACTGGGAGTTACTGTGCACAGTTCCAGTCTCTGTATCACACTGGGAGTTACTGTGCACAGTTGCAGTCTCTGTATCATACTGGGAGTTACTGTGCACAGTTCCGGTCTCTGTATCACACTGAGATTACTGTGCACAGTTCCGGTCTCTATCACACTGGGAGTTACTGTGCACAGTTCCAGTCTCTGTATCACACTGGGAGTCACTGTGCATAGTTCCGGTCTCTGTATCACACTGAGAGTTACTGTGCACAGTTCTGGTATCTGTATCACACTGGGAGTTACTGTGCACAGTTCCAGTCTCTGTATCACACTGGGAGTTACTGTGCACAGTTCCAGTCTCTGTATCACACTGGGAGTTACTGTGCACAGTTCCAGTCTCTGTATCACACTGGGAGTTACTGTGCACAGTTCCAGTCTCTGTATCACACTGGGAGTTACTGTGCACAGTTCCAGTCTCTGTATCACACTGGGAGTTACTGTGCACAGTTCCGGTCTCTGTATCACACTGGGAGTTACTGTGCACAGTTCCGTCTCTGTATCACACTGGGAGTTACTGTGCACAGTTCCAGTCTCTGTATCACACTGGGAGTCACTGTGCACAGTTCCGGTCTCTGTATCACACTGGGAGTTACTGTGCACAGTTCCAGTCTCTGTATCAGACTGGGAGTTACTGTGCACAGTTCCGGTCTCTGTATCACACTGGGAGTTACTGTGCACAATTGCACTGTCTGTATCACACTGGGAGTTACTGTGCACAGTTCCAGTCTCTGTATCACACTGGGAGTTACTGTGCACAGTTCCGTCTCTGTATCACACTGGGAGTTACTGTGCACAGTTCCAGTCTCTGTATCACACTGGGAGTTAATGTGCTCAGTTCCAGTCTCTGTATCACACTGGGAGTTCCTGTACACAGTTCCAGTCTCCCTATCACACTGGGAGTTACTGTGCACAGTTCCAGTCACTGTATCACACTGGGAGTCACTGTGCAAAGTTCCAGTCTCTGTATCACACTGGGAGTTACTGTGCACAGTTCCAGTCTCTGTATAACACTGGGAGTTACTGTGCACAGTTCCGGTCTCTGTATCACACTGGGAGTTACTGTGCACAGTTCCGTCTCTGTATCACACTGGGAGTTACTGTGCACAGTTCCAGTCTCTGTATCACACTGGGAGTTACTGTGCACAGTTCCAGTCTCTGTATCACACTGGGAGTCACTGTGCACAGTTCCAGTCTCTGTATCACACTGGGAGTCACTGTGCACAGTTCCAGTCTCTGTATCACACTGGGAGTTACTGTGCACAGTTCCGGTCTCTGTATCACACTGGGAGTTACTGTGCACAGTTCCGGTCTCTGTATCACACTGGGAGTCACTGTGCACAGTTCCGGTCTCTGTATCACACTGGGAGTTACTGTGCACAGTTCCGGTCTCTGTATCACACTGGGAGTTACTGTGCACAGTTCCGGTCTCTGTATCACACTGGGCGTTACTGTGCACAGTTCCAGTCTCTGTATCACACTGGGAGTTACTGTGCACAGTTCCGGTCTCTGTATCACACTGGGAGTTACTGTGCACAGTTCCGGTCTCTGTATCACACTGGGAGTTACTGTGCACAGTTCCGGTCTCTGTATCACACTGGGAGTTACTGTGCACAGTTCCGGTCTCTGTATCACACTGGGAGTTACTGTGCACAGTTCCAGTCTCTGTATCACACTGGGAGTTACTGTGCACAGTTCCGTCTCTGTATCACACTGGGAGTTACTGTGCACAGTTCCAGTCTCTGTATCACACTGGGAGTTACTGTGCACAGTTCCAGTCTCTGTATCACACTGGGAGTTACTGTGCACAGTTCCAGTCTCTGTATCACACTGGGAGTTACTGTGCACAGTTCCAGTCTCTGTATCACACTGGGAGTTACTGTGCACAGTTCCGTCTCTGTATCACACTGGGAGTTACTGTGCACAGTTCCAGTCTCTGTATCACACTGGGAGTTACTGTGCACAGTTCCGTCTCTGTATCACACTGGGAGTTACTGTGCACAGTTCCAGTCTCTGTATCACACTGGGAGTTACTGTGCACAGTTCCAGTCTCTGTATCACACTGGGAGTTACTGTGCACAGTTCCAGTCTCTGTATCACACTGGGAGTTACTGTGCACAGTTCCAGTCTCTGTATCACACTGGGAGTTACTGTGCACAGTTCCAGTCTCTGTATCACACTGGGAGTTACTGTGCACAGTTCCAGTCTCTGTATCACACTGGGAGTTACTGTGCACAGTTCCGGTCTCTGTATCACACTGGGAGTTACTGTGCACAGTTCCGTCTCTGTATCACACTGGGAGTTACTGTGCACAGTTCCAGTCTCTGTATCACACTGGGAGTTACTGTGCACAGTTCCAGTCTCTGTATCACACTGGGAGTTACTGTGCACAGTTCCAGTCTCTGTATCACACTGGGAGTTACTGTGCACAGTTCCAGTCTCTGTATCACACTGGGAGTTACTGTGCACAGTTCCAGTCTCTGTATCACACTGGGAGTTACTGTGCACAGTTCCAGTCTCTGTATCACACTGGGAGTTACTGTGCACAGTTCCAGTCTCTGTATCACACTGGGAGTTACTGTGCACAGTTCCAGTCTCTGTATCACACTGGGAGTTACTGTGCACAGTTCCAGTCTCTGTATCACACTGGGAGTTACTGTGCACAGTTCCGTCTCTGTATCACACTGGGAGTTACTGTGCACAGTTCCAGTCTCTGTATCACACTGGGAGTTACTGTGCACAGTTCCGGTCTCTGTATCACACTGGGAGTTACTGTGCACAGTTCCGGTCTCTGTATCACACTGGGAGTTACTGTGCACAGTTCCAGTCTCTGTATCACACTGGGAGTTACTGTGCACAGTTCCGGTCTCTGTATCACACTGGGAGTTACTGTGCACAGTTCCAGTCTCTGTATCACACTGGGAATCACTGTGCACATTTCCGGTCTCTGTATCACACTGTGAGTTACTGTGCACAGTTCCAGTCTCTATCACACTGTGAGTTACTGTGCACATTTCCAGTCTCTGTATCATAGTGGGAGTCACTGTGCACAGTTCCCATGTCCGTATCACACTGGGAGTTACTGTGCACAGTTCCGGTCTCTGTATCACACTGGGAGTTACTGTGCACAGTTCCGTCTCTGTATCACACTGGGAGTTACTGTGCACAGTTCCGGTCTCTGTATCACACTGGGAGTTACTGTGCACAGTTCCAGTCTCTGTATCACACTGGGAGTTACTGTGCACAGTTCCAGTCTCTGTATCACACTGGGAGTTACTGTGCACAGTTCCAGTCTCTGTATCACACTGGGAGTTACTGTGCACAGTTCCAGTCTCTGTATCACACTGGGAGTTACTGTGCACAGTTCCAGTCTCTGTATCACACTGGGAGTTACTGTGCACAGTTCCAGTCTCTGTATCACACTGGGAGTTACTGTGCACAGTTCCAGTCTCTGTATCACACTGGGAGTTACTGTGCACAGTTCCAGTCTCTGTATCACACTGGGAGTTACTGTGCACAGTTCCAGTCTCTGTATCACACTGGGAGTTACTGTGCACAGTTCCAGTCTCTGTATCACACTGGGAGTTACTGTGCACAGTTCCGTCTCTGTATCACACTGGGAGTTACTGTGCACAGTTCCAGTCTCTGTATCACACTGGGAGTTACTGTGCACAGTTCCAGTCTCTGTATCACACTGGGAGTTACTGTGCACAGTTCCAGTCTCTGTATCACACTGGGAGTTACTGTGCACAGTTCCAGTCTCTGTATCACACTGGGAGTTACTGTGCACAGTTCCAGTCTCTGTATCACACTGGGAGTTACTGTGCACAGTTCCAGTCTCTGTATCACACTGGGAGTTACTGTGCACAGTTCCGTCTCTGTATCACACTGGGAGTTACTGTGCACAGTTCCGGTCTCTGTATCACACTGGGAGTTACTGTGCACAGTTCCGTCTCTGTATCACACTGGGAGTTACTGTGCACAGTTCCAGTCTCTGTATCACACTGGGAGTTACTGTGCACAGTTCCAGTCTCTGTATCACACTGGGAGTTACTGTGCACAGTTCCGTCTCTGTATCACACTGGGAGTTACTGTGCACAGTTCCAGTCTCTGTATCACACTGGGAGTTACTGTGCACAGTTCCAGTCTCTGTATCACACTGGGAGTTACTGTGCACAGTTCCAGTCTCTGTATCACACTGGGAGTTACTGTGCACAGTTCCGGTCTCTGTATCACACTGGGAGTTACTGTGCACAGTTCCAGTCTCTGTATCACACTGGGAGTTACTGTGCACAGTTCTGGTCTCTGTATCACACTGGGAGTTACTGTGCACAGTTCCAGTCTCTGTATCACACTGGGAGTTACTGTGCACAGTTCCGGTCTCTGTATCACACTGGGAGTTACTGTGCACAGTTCCGGTCTCTGTATCACACTGGCAGTTACTGTTCACAGTTCCGGTCTCTGTATCACACTGGGAGTTACTGTGCACAGTTCCAGTCTCTGTATCACACTGGGAGTCACTGTGCACAGTTCCGGTCTCTGTATCACACTGGGAGTTACTGTGCACAGTTCCAGTCTCTGTATCACACTGGGAGTTACTGTGCACAGTTGCACTGTCTGTATCACACTGGGAGTCACTGTGCATAGTTCCAGTCTCTGTATCACACTGGGAGTTACTGTGCACAGTTCCAGTCTCTGTATCACACTGGGAGTTACTGTGCACAGTTCCAGTCTCTATATCACACTGGGAGTTACTGTGCACAGTTCCAGTCTCTGTATCACACTGGGAGTTACTGTGCACAGTTCCAGTCTCTGTATCACACTGGGAGTTACTGTGCACAGTTCCAGTCTCTGTATCACACTGGGAGTTACTGTGCACAGTTCCGTCTCTGTATCACACTGGGAGTTACTGTGCACAGTTCCAGTCTCTGTATCACACTGGGAGTTACTGTGCACAGTTCCGGTCTCTGTATCACACTGGGAGTTACTGTGCACAGTTCCAGTCTCTGTATCACACTGGGAGTTACTGTGCACAGTTCCGGTCTCTGTATCACACTGGGAGTTACTGTGCACAGTTCCAGTCTCTGTATCACACTGGGAGTTACTGTGCACAGTTCCAGTCTCTGTATCACACTGGGAGTTACTGTGCACAGTTCCAGTCTCTGTATCACACTGGGAGTTACTGTGCACAGTTCCAGTCTCTGTATCACACTGGGAGTTACTGTGCACAGTTCCAGTCTCTGTATCACACTGGGAGTTACTGTGCACAGTTCCGGTCTCTGTATCACACTGGGAGTTACTGTGCACAGTTCCAGTCTCTGTATCACACTGGGAGTTACTGTGCACAGTTCCAGTCTCTGTATCACACTGGGAGTTACTGTGCACAGTTCCAGTCTCTGTATCACACTGGGAGTTACTGTGCACAGTTCCAGTCTCTGTATCACACTGGGAGTTACTGTGCACAGTTCCGGTCTCTGTATCACACTGGGAGTTACTGTGCACAGTTCCGGTCTCTGTATCACACTGGGAGTTACTGTGCACAGTTCCGTCTCTGTATCACACTGGGAGTTACTGTGCACAGTTCCAGTCTCTGTATCACACTGGGAGTTACTGTGCACAGTTCCAGTCTCTGTATCACACTGGGAGTTACTGTGCACAGTTCCAGTCTCTGTATCACACTGGGAGTTACTGTGCACAGTTCCAGTCTCTGTATCACACTGGGAGTTACTGTGCACAGTTCCTGTCTCTGTATCACACTGGGAGTCACTGTGCACAGTTCCAGTCTCTGTATCACACTGGGAGTTACTGTGCACAGTTCCAGTCTCTGTATCACACTGGGAGTTACTGTGCACAGTTCCAGTCTCTGTATCACACTGGGAGTTACTGTGCACAGTTCCAGTCTCTGTATCACACTGGGAGTTACTGTGCACAGTTCCAGTCTCTGTATCACACTGGGAGTTACTGTGCACAGTTCCAGTCTCTGTATCACACTGGGAGTTACTGTGCACAGTTCCAGTCTCTGTATCACACTGGGAGTTACTGTGCACAGTTCCGGTCTCTGTATCACACTGGGAGTTACTGTGCACAGTTCCTGTCCCTGTATCACACTGGGAGTTACTGTGCACACTTCCAGTCGCTGTATCACACTGGGAGTCACTGTGCACAGTTCCGGTCTTTGTATCACACTGGGAGTTACTTTGCACAGTTCTGTACTCTGTATCACACTGGTAGTTACTGTGCACAGTTCCTGTCCCTGTATCACACTGGGAGTTACTGTGCACAGTTCCGTCTCTGTATCACACTGGGAGTTACTGTGCACAGTTCCGGTCTCTGTATCACACTGGGAGTTACTGTGCACAGTTCCGGTCTCTGTATCACACTGGGAGTTACTGTGCACAGTTCCGGTCTCTGTATCACACTGGGAGTTACTGTGCACAGTTCCAGTCTCTGTATCACACTGGGAGTTACTGTGCACAGTTCCAGTCTCTGTATCACACTGGGAGTTACTGTGCACAGTTCCAGTCTCTGTATCACACTGGGAGTTACTGTGCACAGTTCCAGTCTCTGTATCACACTGGGAGTTACTGTGCACAGTTCCGGTCTCTGTATCACACTGGGAGTTACTGTGCACAGTTCCAGTCTCTGTATCACACTGGGAGTTACTGTGCACAGTTCCAGTCTCTGTATCACACTGGGAGTTACTGTGCACAGTTCCGGTCTCTGTATCACACTGGGAGTTACTGTGCACAGTTCCAGTCTCTGTATCACACTGGGAGTTACTGTGCACAGTTCCAGTCTCTGTATCACACTGGGAGTTACTGTGCACAGTTCCAGTCTCTGTATCACACTGGGAGTTACTGTGCACAGTTCCAGTCTCTGTATCACACTGGGAGTTACTGTGCACAGTTCCAGTCTCTGTATCACACTGGGAGTTACTGTGCACAGTTCCGTCTCTGTATCACACTGGGAGTTACTGTGCACAGTTCCAGTCTCTGTATCACACTGGGAGTTACTGTGCACAGTTCCGTCTCTGTATCACACTGGGAGTTACTGTGCACAGTTCCAGTCTCTGTATCACACTGGGAGTTACTGTGCACAGTTCCAGTCTCTGTATCACACTGGGAGTTACTGTGCACAGTTCCAGTCTCTGTATCACACTGGGAGTTACTGTGCACAGTTCCGTCTCTGTATCACACTGGGAGTTACTGTGCACAGTTCCGGTCTCTGTATCACACTGGGAGTTACTGTGCACAGTTCCGGTCTCTGTATCACACTGGGAGTTACTGTGCACAGTTCCGTCTCTGTATCACACTGGGAGTTACTGTGCACAGTTCCGGTCTCTGTATCACACTGGGAGTTACTGTGCACAGTTCCGGTCTCTGTATCACACTGGGAGTTACTGTGCACAGTTCCAGTCTCTGTATCACACTGGGAGTTACTGTGCACAGTTCCAGTCTCTGTATCACACTGGGAGTTACTGTGCACAGTTCCGTCTCTGTATCACACTGGGAGTTACTGTGCACAGTTCCAGTCTCTGTATCACACTGGGAGTTACTGTGCACAGTTCCGGTCTCTGTATCACACTGGGAGTTACTGTGCACAGTTCCAGTCTCTGTATCACACTGGGAGTTACTGTGCACAGTTCCGGTCTCTGTATCACACTGGGAGTTACTGTGCACAGTTCCAGTCTCTGTATCACACTGGGAGTTACTGTGCACAGTTCCGTCTCTGTATCACACTGGGAGTTACTGTGCACAGTTCCGTCTCTGTATCACACTGGGAGTTACTGTGCACAGTTCCGGTCTCTGTATCACACTGGGAGTTACTGTGCACAGTTCCGGTCTCTGTATCACACTGGGAGTTACTGTGCACAGTTCCGTCTCTGTATCACACTGGGAGTTACTGTGCACAGTTCCAGTCTCTGTATCACACTGGGAGTTACTGTGCACAGTTCCGGTCTCTGTATCACACTGGGAGTTACTGTGCACAGTTCCAGTCTCTGTATCACACTGGGAGTTACTGTGCACAGTTCCAGTCTCTGTATCACACTGGGAGTTACTGTGCACAGTTCCAGTCTCTGTATCACACTGGGAGTTACTGTGCACAGTTCCAGTCTCTGTATCACACTGGGAGTTACTGTGCACAGTTCCAGTCTCTGTATCACACTGGGAGTTACTGTGCACAGTTCCAGTCTCTGTATCACACTGGGAGTTACTGTGCACAGTTCCAGTCTCTGTATCACACTGGGAGTTACTGTGCACAGTTCCGTCTCTGTATCACACTGGGAGTTACTGTGCACAGTTCCAGTCTCTGTATCACACTGGGAGTTACTGTGCACAGTTCCGGTCTCTGTATCACACTGGGAGTTACTGTGCACAGTTCCAGTCTCTGTATCACACTGGGAGTTACTGTGCACAGTTCCGGTCTCTGTATCACACTGGGAGTTACTGTGCACAGTTCCGGTCTCTGTATCACACTGGGAGTTACTGTGCACAGTTCCAGTCCCTGTATCACACTGGGAGTCACTGTGCACAGTTCGGTTCTCTGTATCACACTGGGAGTTACTGTGCACAATTCTCGTCTCCCTACGACACTGGGAGTTACTGTGCACAGTTCCGGTCTCTGTATCACACTGGGAGTTACTGTGCACAGTTCCGTCTCTGTATCACACTGGGAGTTACTGTGCACAGTTCCGGTCTCTGTATCACACTGGGAGTTACTGTGCACAGTTCCAGTCTCTGTATCACACTGGGAGTTACTGTGCACAGTTCCGGTCTCTGTATCACACTGGGAGTTACTGTGCACAGTTCCAGTCTCTGTATCACACTGGGAGTTACTGTGCACAGTTCCAGTCTCTGTATCACACTGGGAGTTACTGTGCACAGTTCCAGTCTCTGTATCACACTGGGAGTTACTGTGCACAGTTCCAGTCTCTGTATCACACTGGGAGTTACTGTGCACAGTTCCGGTCTCTGTATCACACTGGGAGTTACTGTGCACAGTTCCGTCTCTGTATCACACTGGGAGTTACTGTGCACAGTTCCAGTCTCTGTATCACACTGGGAGTTACTGTGCACAGTTCCGGTCTCTGTATCACACTGGGAGTTACTGTGCACAGTTCCAGTCTCTGTATCACACTGGGAGTTACTGTGCACAGTTCCAGTCTCTGTATCACACTGGGAGTTACTGTGCACAGTTCCAGTCTCTGTATCACACTGGGAGTTACTGTGCACAGTTCCGGTCTCTGTATCACACTGGGAGTTACTGTGCACAGTTCCGGTCTCTGTATCACACTGGGAGTTACTGTGCACAGTTCCGGTCTCTGTATCACACTGGGAGTTACTGTGCACAGTTCCGTCTCTGTATCACACTGGGAGTTACTGTGCACAGTTCCGTCTCTGTATCACACTGGGAGTTACTGTGCACAGTTCCGGTCTCTGTATCACACTGGGAGTTACTGTGCACAGTTCCTGTCCCTGTATCACACTGGGAGTTACTGTGCACAGTTCCAGTCTCTGTATCACACTGGGAGTTACTGTGCACAGTTCCAGTCTCTGTATCACACTGGGAGTTACTGTGCACAGTTCCGGTCTCTGTATCACACTGGGAGTTACTGTGCACAGTTCCGTCTCTGTATCACACTGGGAGTTACTGTGCACAGTTCCAGTCTCTGTATCACACTGGGAGTTACTGTGCACAGTTCCGTCTCTGTATCACACTGGGAGTTACTGTGCACAGTTCCGTCTCTGTATCACACTGGGAGTTACTGTGCACAGTTCCAGTCTCTGTATCACACTGGGAGTTACTGTGCACAGTTCCAGTCTCTGTATCACACTGGGAGTTACTGTGCACAGTTCCAGTCTCTGTATCACACTGGGAGTTACTGTGCACAGTTCCAGTCTCTGTATCACACTGGGAGTTACTGTGCACAGTTCCAGTCTCTGCATCACACTGGGAGTCACAGTGCACAGTTCCAGTCTCTGTATCACACTGGGATTTACTGTGCACAGTTCCAGTCTCTGTATCACACTGGGAGTTACAGTGCACAGTTCCAGTCTCTGTATCACACTGGGAGTTACTGTGCCCAGTTCTCGTCTCCCTATCACACTGGGAGTTACTGTGCACAGTTCCGGTCTCTGTATCACACTGGGAGTTACTGTGCACCTTTCCTGTCCCTGTAACACACTGGGAGTCACTGTGCACAGTTCCAGTCTCTGTATCACACTGGGAGTTACTGTGCACAGTTGCCGTCTCTGTATCACACTGGGAGTTACTGTGCACAGTTCCAGTCTCTGTATCACACTGGGAGTCACTGTGCACAGTTCCAGTCTCTGTATCACACTGGGAGTTACTGTGCACAGTTCCAGTCTCTGTATCACACTGGGAGTTACTGTGCACAGTTCCGGTCTCTGTATCACACTGGGAGTTACTGTGCACAGTTCCAGTCTCTGTATCACACTGGGAGTTACTGTGCACAGTTCCAGTCTCTGTATCACACTGGGAGTTACTGTGCACAGTTCCGGTCTCTGTATCACACTGGGAGTTACTGTGCACAGTTCCGTCTCTGTATCACACTGGGAGTTACTGTGCACAGTTCCAGTCTCTGTATCACACTGGGAGTTACTGTGCACAGTTCCGGTCTCTGTATCACACTGGGAGTCACTGTGCACAGTTCCGGTCTCTGTATCACACTGGGAGTTACTGTGCACAGTTCCGGTCTCTGTATCACACTGGGAGTTACTGTGCACAGTTCCAGTCTCTGTATCACACTGGGAGTTACTGTGCACAGTTCCGGTCTCTGTATCACACTGGGAGTTACTGTGCACAGTTCCGTCTCTGTATCACACTGGGAGTTACTGTGCACAGTTCCGTCTCTGTATCACACTGGGAGTTACTGTGCACAGTTCCAGTCTCTGTATCACACTGGGAGTTACTGTGCACAGTTCCGGTCTCTGTATCACACTGGGAGTTACTGTGCACAGTTCCAGTCTCTGTATCACACTGGGAGTTACTGTGCACAGTTCCGGTCTCTGTATCACACTGGGAGTTACTGTGCACAGTTCCGGTCTCTGTATCACACTGGGAGTTACTGTGCACAGTTCCAGTCTCTGTATCACACTGGGAGTTACTGTGCACAGTTCCAGTCTCTGTATCACACTGGGAGTTACTGTGCACAGTTCCGGTCTCTGTATCACACTGGGAGTTACTGTGCACAGTTCCAGTCTCTGTATCACACTGGGAGTTACTGTGCACAGTTCCGGTCTCTGTATCACACTGGGAGTTACTGTGCACAGTTCCAGTCTCTGTATCACACTGGGAGTTACTGTGCACAGTTCCGGTCTCTGTATCACACTGGGAGTTACTGTGCACAGTTCCAGTCTCTGTATCACACTGGGAGTTACTGTGCACAGTTCCGGTCTCTGTATCACACTGGGAGTTACTGTGCACAGTTCCAGTCTCTGTATCACACTGGGAGTTACTGTGCACAGTTCCGGTCTCTGTATCACACTGGGAGTTACTGTGCACAGTTCCGTCTCTGTATCACACTGGGAGTTACTGTGCACAGTTCCAGTCTCTGTATCACACTGGGAGTTACTGTGCACAGTTCCGGTCTCTGTATCACACTGGGAGTTACTGTGCACAGTTCCAGTCTCTGTATCACACTGGGAGTTACTGTGCACAGTTCCAGTCTCTGTATCACACTGGGAGTTACTGTGCACAGTTCCGGTCTCTGTATCACACTGGGAGTTACTGTGCACAGTTCCAGTCTCTGTATCACACTGGGAGTTACTGTGCACAGTTCCAGTCTCTGTATCACACTGGGAGTTACTGTGCACAGTTCCGGTCTCTGTATCACACTGGGAGTTACCGTGCACAGTTCCGGTCTCTGTATCACACTGGGAGTTACTGTGCACAGTTCCGGTCTCTGTATCACACTGGGAGTCACTGTGCACAGTTCCAGTCTCTGTATCACACTGGGAGTTACTGTGCACAGTTCCAGTCTCTGTATCACACTGGGAGTTACTGTGCACAGTTCCGTCTCTGTATCACACTGGGAGTTACTGTGCACAGTTCCGGTCTCTGTATCACACTGGGAGTTACTGTGCACAGTTCCAGTCTCTGTATCACACTGGGAGTTACTGTGCACAGTTCCGTCTCTGTATCACACTGGGAGTTACTGTGCACAGTTCCAGTCTCTGTATCACACTGGGAGTTACTGTGCACAGTTCCGGTCTCTGTATCACACTGGGAGTTACTGTGCACAGTTCCGGTCTCTGTATCACACTGGGAGTTACTGTGCACAGTTCCAGTCTCTGTATCACACTGGGAGTTACTGTGCACAGTTCCAGTCTCTGTATCACACTGGGAGTTACTGTGCACAGTTCCGGTCTCTGTATCACACTGGGAGTTACTGTGCACAGTTCCGGTCTCTGTATCACACTGGGAGTTACTGTGCACAGTTCCAGTCTCTGTATCACACTGGGAGTTACTGTGCACAGTTCCGGTCTCTGTATCACACTGGGAGTTACTGTGCACAGTTCCGGTCTCTGTATCACACTGGGAGTTACTGTGCACAGTTCCGTCTCTGTATCACACTGGGAGTTACTGTGCACAGTTCCAGTCTCTGTATCACACTGGGAGTTACTGTGCACAGTTCCGTCTCTGTATCACACTGGGAGTTACTGTGCACAGTTCCGGTCTCTGTATCACACTGGGAGTTACTGTGCACAGTTCCAGTCTCTGTATCACACTGGGAGTTACTGTGCACAGTTCCAGTCTCTGTATCACACTGGGAGTTACTGTGCACAGTTCCGTCTCTGTATCACACTGGGAGTTACTGTGCACAGTTCCGGTCTCTGTATCACACTGGGAGTTACTGTGCACAGTTCCGTCTCTGTATCACACTGGGAGTTACTGTGCACAGTTCCAGTCTCTGTATCACACTGGGAGTTACTGTGCACAGTTCCAGTCTCTGTATCACACTGGGAGTTACTGTGCACAGTTCCAGTCTCTGTATCACACTGGGAGTTACTGTGCACAGTTCCGGTCTCTGTATCACACTGGGAGTTACTGTGCACAGTTCCGGTCTCTGTATCACACTGGGAGTTACTGTGCACAGTTCCAGTCTCTGTATCACACTGGGAGTTACTGTGCACAGTTCCGGTCTCTGTATCACACTGGGAGTTACTGTGCACAGTTCCGTCTCTGTATCACACTGGGAGTTACTGTGCACAGTTCCAGTCTCTGTATCACACTGGGAGTTACTGTGCACAGTTCCGGTCTCTGTATCACACTGGGAGTTACTGTGCACAGTTCCGTCTCTGTATCACACTGGGAGTTACTGTGCACAGTTCCAGTCTCTGTATCACACTGGGAGTTACTGTGCACAGTTCCGGTCTCTGTATCACACTGGGAGTTACTGTGCACAGTTCCAGTCTCTGTATCACACTGGGAGTTACTGTGCACAGTTCCGGTCTCTGTATCACACTGGGAGTTACTGTGCACAGTTCCAGTCTCTGTATCACACTGGGAGTTACTGTGCACAGTTCCGGTCTCTGTATCACACTGGGAGTTACTGTGCACAGTTCATGTCTCTGTATCACACTGGTAGTTCACTGTGCACAGTTCCTGTCTCTGTATCACACTGGAGTTACTGTGCACAGTTCCAGTCTCTGTATCACACTGGAGTTACTGTGCACAGTTTCAGGTCTCTGTATCACACTGGGAGTTACTGTGCACAGTTCAGGTCTCTGTATCACACTGGGAGTTACTGTGCACAGTTCCAGTCTCTGTATCACACTGGGAGTACTGTGCACAGTTCCAGTCTCTGTATCACACTGGGAGTTACTGTGCACAGTTGCAGGTCTCTGTATCACACTGGGAGTTACTGTGCACAGTTCCAGGATCTGTATCACACTGGAGTTACTGTGCACAGTTCCGGTCTCTGTATCACACTGGGAGTACTGTGCCACAGTTCCTGGTCTCTGTATCACACTGGGAGTTCACTGTGCACAGTTTCCAGTCTCTGTATCACACTGGGAGTACTGTGCACAGTTCCGGTCTCTGTATCACACTGGGAGTTACTGTGCACAGTTCCAGTCTCTGTATCACACTGGGAGTCACTGTGCACAGTTCCAGGTCTCTGTATCACACTGGGAGCTTCACTGTGCACAGTTCAGTCTCTGTATCACACTGGAGTTACTGTGCACATTTCCAGGTCTCTGTATCACACTGGGAGTTACTGTGCACAGTTCCAGTCTCTGTATCACACTGGGAGTTACTGTGCACAGTTCCAGGTCTCTGTATCACACTGGGAGTTCACTGTGCACAGTTCCGGTCTCTGTATACACTGGGAGTTACTGTGCACAGTTCCGGTCTCCTGTATCACACTGGAGTTACTGTGCACAGTTCTGTCTCTGTATCACACTGGGAGTTACTGTGCACAGTTCCTGGTCTCTGTATCACACTGGGAGTCACTGTGGCACAGTTTCCCGGTCTCTGTATCACACTGGGAGTTACTGTGCACAGTTCCAGTCTCTGTATCACA
Organism: Carcharodon carcharias; assembly: GCF_017639515.1. Classification (NCBI taxonomy): domain Eukaryota; kingdom Metazoa; phylum Chordata; class Chondrichthyes; order Lamniformes; family Lamnidae; genus Carcharodon; species Carcharodon carcharias. Next base: position 4,716,093 of record NC_054490.1, read on the forward strand.
CTGGGAGTTCACTGTGCACAGTTCCGGTCTCTGTATCACACTGGGAGTTACTGTGCACAGTTCCGGTCTCTGTATCACACTGGGAGTTACTGTGCACAGTTCCAGTCTCCGTATCACAGTGAGAGTTACTGTGCACAGTTCCGGTCTCTGTATCAAACTGGGAGTCACTGCGCACAATTCCAGTCTCTGTATCACACTGGGAGTTACTGTGCACAGTTCTGGTCTCCGTATCACACTGGGAGTTACTGTGCACAGTTCCAGTCTCTGTATCACACTGGGAGTTACTGTGCACTGTTCAGGTCTCTGTATCACACTGGGAGTACTGTGCACAGTTCCGTCTCTGTATCACACTGGGAGTTACTGTGCACAGTTTCCGGTCTCTGTATCACACTGGGGACGTCACTGTGCACAGTTCCGTCTCTGTATCACACTGGGAGTTACTGTGCACAGTTTCCGGTCTCTGTATCACACTGGGAGTTACTGTGCACAGTTCCGGTCTCTGTATCACACTGGGAGTTACTGTGCACTGTTCCGGTCTCTGTATCACATTGGGCGTTACTGTGCACAGTTCCGGTCTCTGTATCACACTGGGAGTTACTGTGCACAGTTCCAGTCTCTGTATCACACTGCGAGTCACTGTGCACATTTCCGGTCTCTGTATCACACTGGGAGTTACTGTGCACAGTTCCTGTCCCTGTATCACACTGGGAGTTACTGTGCACAGTTCTGTCTCGTATCACACTGGGAGTTACTGTGCACAGGTTCCGGTCTCTGTATCACACTGGGAGTCACTGTGCACAGTTCCAGTCTCTGTATCACACTGGGAGTCACTGTGCACAGTTCCATTCTCTGTATCACACTGGGAGTTATTGTGCTCACTTCTGGTCTCTGTATCACACTTGGAGTTACTGTGCACAGTTCCGGATTCTGTATCACACTGGAGTTACTGTGCATCAGTTCCGGTCTCTGTATCACACTGGAGTCTGACTGTGCACAGTTCCAGGTCTCTGTATCACACTGGGAGTTCACGGTGCAAAGTTCCATGTCTCTGTATCACACTGGGAATCACTGTGCACAGTTCCTGGACTCTGTATACACTGGGAGTACTGTGCACAGTCCAGGTCTCTTATCACACTGGGAGTTACTGTGCACAGCTCCTGCTCTGTATCACACTGGGAGTCTACTGTGCATAATTCGGTCTCTGTATCACACTGGGAGTGACTGTGCACAGTTCTGGTCTCTGTATCACACTGGGAGTTTCTGTGCAAAGTTCTGGTCTCTGTATCACACTGGGAGTCACTGTGCACAGTTCCGGTCTCTGTATCACACTGGGAGTTACTGTGCACAGTTCCAGTCTCTGTATCACACTGGGAGTTACTGTGCACAGTTCCGGTCTCTGTATCACACTGGGAGTTACTGTGCACAGTTCCAGTCTCTGTATCACACTGGGAGTTACTGTGCACAGTTCCAGTCTCTGTATCACACTGGGAGTCACTGTGCACAGTTCCGGTCTCTGTATAACACTGGGAGTTACTGTGCACAGTTCCAGTCTCTGTATCACACTGGGAGTCTTACTGTGCACAGTTCCTGTCTCTGTATCACACTGGGAGTTACTGTGCACAGTTCGGTCTCTGTATCACACTGAGACTTACTGTGCACAGTTCCTGGTCTCTGTATCACACTGGGAGTTACTGTGCACAGTTCCTGTCTCTGTATCACACTGGGATTCACTGTGCACAGTTCGGTCTCTGTATCACACTGGGAGTTACTGTGCACAGTTCCGGTCTCTGTATCACACTGGGAGTTACTGTACACAGTTCCTGGTCTCTGTATCACACTCGGGAGTTACTGTGCTACAGTTCCGCTCTCTGTATCACGACTGGGAGTCTACTAGTGCACAGTTTCCGGTCTCCGTATCACACTGGGAGTTACTGTGCACAGTTCCGGTCTCTGTATCACACTGGGAGTTCACTGTGCATCAGTTCTGGTATCCGTATCACACTGGGAGATTACTGTGCACAGTTCCAGTTCTCTGTATCACACTGGGAGTTACTGTGCACACCTCCTGTCTCTGTATCACACTGGGAGTGACTGTGCACTAGTTCCAGTCTCTGTATCACACTGAGATCTTTCTGTGCACTAGTTCGGTCTCTGTATCACACTGGGAGTTACTGTGCACAGTTCTGGTCTCTGTATCACACTGGGAGTCACTGTGCACAGTTCCGGTCTCTGTATCACACTGGGTGTCACTGTGCACAGTTCCAGTCTCTGTATCACAGTGGGAGTTACTGTGCACTGTTCCGGTCTCTGTATCACCCTGGGAGTTACTGTGCACAGTTCCGGTCTCTGTATCACACTGGGAGTTACTGTGCACAGTTCCAGTCTCTGTATCACACTGGGAGTCTACTGTGCACAGTTCTGGTCTCTGTATCACACTGGGAGTTACTGTGCACAGTTCTGGTCTCTGTATCACACTGGGAGTACTGTGCACAGTTCCGTCTCTGTATCACACTGGGAGTTACTGTGCACTCTTCCTGTCTCTGTATAACACTGGGAGTTACTGTGCACAGTTCCGGTCTCTGTATCACACTGGGAGTTACTGTGCACAGTTCCTGTCCCTGTATGACAGTGGGAGTCACTGTGCACAGTTCCTGGTCTCTGGTATCACACTGGGAATCACTGTGCACAGTTCCTGTCTCTGTATCACACTGGGAGTTACTGTGCACAGTTCCAGTCTCTGTATCACACTGGGAGTTACTGTGCACAGTTCCGGTCTCTGTATCACACTGGGAGTTACTGTGCACAGTTCCGGTCTCTGTATCACACTGGGAGTTACTGTGCACAGTTCCGGTCTCTGTATCACACTGGGAGTTACTGTGCACAGTTCCAGTCTCTGTATCACACTGGGAGTCACTGTGCACAGTTCCGGTCTCTGTATCACACTGGGAGTTACTGTGCACACCTCCTGTCTCTGTATCACACTGGGAGTTACTGTGCACAGTTCTGGTCTCTGTATCACACTGGGAGTCACTGTGCTCAGTTCCGGTCTCTGTATCACACTGGGAGTTACTGTGCACAGTTCCGGTCTCTGTATCACACTGGGAGTTACTGTGCACAGTTCCTGTCTCTGTATCACACTGGGAGTTACTGTGCACAGTTCCGGTCTCTGTATCAAACTGGGAGTTACTGTGCACAGTTCCGGTCTCTGTATCACACTGGGACGTTACTGTGCACAGTTCCAGGTCTCTGTATCACACTGGGAGTTACTGTGCACAGTTCAGTCTCTGTATCACACTGGGAATACTGTGCACAGTTCCAGTCTCTGTATCACACTGGGAGTTACTGTGCACAGTTCCAGTCTCTGTATCACACTGGGAGTTACTGGGCACAGTTCTGGTCTCTGAATCACACTGGCAGTTACTGTGCACAGTTCCGGTTTCTGTATCACACTGGGAGTCACTCTGCACAGTTCTGGTCTCTGTATCACACTGGGAGTTACTGTGCACAGTTTCGGTCTCTGTATCACACTGGGAGTCACTGTGCACAGTTCCAGGTCTCTGTATCACACTGGGAGTTACTGTGCACAGTTCCAGGTCTCTGTATCACACTGGGAGTTACTGTGCACAGTTCCGGTCTCTGTATCACACTGGGAGTTACTGTGCACAGTTCCGGTCTCTGTATCACACTGGGAGTTACTGTGCACAGTTCCGGTCTCTGTATCACACTGGGAGTTACTGTGCACAGTTCCGGTCTCTGTATCACACTGGGAGTTACTGTGCACAGTTCCGGTCTCTGTATCACACTGGGAGTTACTGTGCACAGTTCCAGTCTCTGTATCACTCTGGGAGTCACTGTGCACAGTTCCAGTCTCCATATCACACTGGGAGTCACTGTGCACAGTTGCAGTCCCTGTATCACACTGGGAGTTACTGTGCACAGTTCCAGTCTCTGTATCACACTGTGAGTCACTGTGCACAGTTCCAGTCTCTGTATCACACTGGGAGTCACTGTGCACAGTTCCGGTCTCTGTATCACACTGGGAGTTACTGTGCACAGTTGCAGTCTCTGTATCACACTGGTAGTCACTGTGCACAGTTCCGGTCTCTGTATCGCACTGGGAGTTACTGTGCACATGTTCAGTCTCTGTATCACACTGGGAGTCACTGTGCACAGTTCCGGTATCTGTATCACACTGGGAGTTACTGTGCACAGTTCTGGTCTCTGTATCACACTGGGAGTTACTGTGCACAGTTCCAGTCTCTGTATCACACTGGGAGTCACTGTGCACAGTTCTGGTCTCTGTATCACACTGGGAGTTACTGTGCACAGTTCCGGTCTCTGTATCACACTGGGAGTTACTGTGCACAGTTCCGGTCTCTGTATCACACTGGGAGTCACTGTGCACAGTTCAGGTCTCTGTATCACACTGGGAGTCACTGTGCACAGTTCTGGTCTCTGTATCACACTGGGAGTTACTGTGCACAGTTCCGGTCTCTGTATCACACTGGGAGTTACTGTGCACAGTTCCGGTCTCTGTATCACACTGGGAGTTACTGTGCACAGTTCCGGTCTCCGTATCACACTGGGAGTCACTGTGCACAGTTCCTGTCTCTGTATCACACTGGGAGTCACTGTGCACATTTCTGGGCTCTGTATCATGCTGGTTGTTACTCTGCACAGTTCCGGTCTCTGTATCACACTGGGAGTTACTGTGCACTGTTCCGGTCTCTGTATCACACTGGGCGTTACTGTGCACAGTTCCGGTCTCTGTATCACACTGGGAGTTACTGTGCACAGTTCCGGTCTCTGTATCACACTGGGCATTACTGTGCATAGTTCCAGTCTCTGTATCACACTGGGCGTTACTGTGCATAGTTCCGGTCTCTGTATCACACTGGGAGTTACTGTGCACAGTTCGGGTCTCCGTATCACACTGGGAGTTGCTGTGCACAGTTCTGGTCTCTGTGTCACACTGGGAGTGACTGTGCACACTTCCTGTCTCTGTATCACACTGGGAGTTACTGTGCACAGTTCCGGTCTCTGTATCACACTGGGAGTTACTGTGCACAGTTCCGGTCTCTGTATCACACTGGGAGTTACTGTGCACAGTTCCGGTCTCTGTATCACACTGGGAGTTACTGTGCACACCTCCTGTCTCTGTATCACACTGGGAGTCACTGTGCACAGTTCCGGTCTCTGTATCACACTGGGAGTTACTGTGCACAGTTCCGGTCTCTGTATCACACTGGGAGTTACTGTGCACAGTTCCGGTCTCTGTATCACACTGGGAGTTACTGTGCACAGTTCCGGTCTCTGTATCACACTGGGAGTTACTGTGCACAGTTCCAGTCTCTGTATCACACTGGGAGTTACTGTGCACAGTTCCTGTCTCTGTATCACACTGGGAGTTACTGTGCACAGTTCCGGTCTCTGTATCACACTGGGAGTTACTGTGCACAGTTCCGGTCTCTGTATCACACTGGGAGTTACTGTGCACAGTTCCAGTCTCTGTATCACACTGGGAGTTACTGTGCACAGTTCCGGTCTCTGTATCACACTGGAGTTACTGTGCACAGTTCAGGTCTCTGTATCACACTGGGAGTTACTGTGCACAGTTCCGGTCTCTGTATCACACTGGGAGTTACTGTGCACAGTTCCAGTCTCTGTATCACACTGGGAGTTACTGTGCACAGTTCCGGTCTCTGTATCACACTGGGAGTTACTGTGCACAGTTCCGGTCTCTGTATCACACTGGGAGTTACTGTGCACAGTTCCAGTCTCTGTATCACACTGGGAGTTACTGTGCACACTTCCTGTCTCTGTATCACACTGGGAGTTACTGTGCACACTTCCTGTCTCTGTATCACACTGGGAGTTACTGTGCACAGTTCCGGTGTCTGTATCACACTGGAGTCACTGTGCACAGTTCCGGTCTCTGTATCACACTGGGAGTTACTGTGCACAGTTCCGGTCTCCGTATCACACTGGGAGTTACTGTGCACAGTTCCAGGTCTCTGTATCACACTGGGAGTTCACTGTGCACAGTTCCGGTCTCTGTATCACACTGGGAGTCACTGTGCACAGTTCCGGTCTCTGTATCACACTGGGAGTCACTGTGCACAGTTCCAGTCTCTGTATCACACTGGGAGTTACTGTGCACAGTTCCAGTCTCTGTATCACACTGGGAGTTACTGTGCACAGTTCCGGTCTCTGTATCACACTGGGAGTTACTGTGCACAGTTCCGGTCTCTGTATCACACTGGGAGTTACTGTGCACAGTTCCGGTCTCTGTATCACACTGGGAGTTACTGTGCACAGTTCCGGTCTCTGTATCACACTGGGAGTCACTGTGCACAGTTCCGGTCTCTGTATCAGACTGGGCATTGCTGTGCACAGTTCCGGTCTCTGTATCACACTGGGAATTACTGTGCACAATTCCGGTCTCTGTATCACACTGGGAGTCACTGTGCACAGTTCTGGTCTCTGTATAACACTGGGAGTTACTGTGCACAGTTCCAGTCTCTGTATCATACTGGGAGTTACTGTGCACATTTCTGGTCTCTGTATCACACTGAGATTACTGTGCACAGTTCCGGTGGCTATCACACTGGGAGTTACTGTGCTCGGTTCTGGTATCCGTATCACACTGGGAGTCACTGTGCATAGTTCCAGTCTCCGTATCACGCTGGGAGTCACTGTGCACCGTTCCAGTCTCTGATCTCACTGGGAGATATTGTGCTCAGTTCCGGTCTCTGTATCACACTGGGAGTTACTGTGCACAGTTCCGGTCTCTGTATCACACTGGCCGTTACTGTGCACAGTTCCAGTTACCGTATCACACTGGGAGTCATTGTGCACAGTTCCGGTCTCTGTATAACACTGGGAGTTAATGTGCAAATTTCTGGTCTCTGTATCACACTGGGAGTCACTGTGCACAGTTCCAGTCTCTGATCACACTGGGAGTTACTGTGCACAGTTCCGGTCTCTGTATCACACTGGGAGTTACTGTGCACAGTTCCGGTCTCTGTATCACACTGGGAGTCACTGTGCATAATTCCGGTCTCTGTATCACACTGAGACTGACTGTGCACAGTTCCGGTCTCTGTATCACACTGGGAGTTACTGTGCACTGTTCTGGTCTCTGTATCACACTGGGCGTTACTGTGCACAGTTCCGGTCTCGGTATCACACTGGGAGTTACTGTGCACAGTTCCGGTCTCCATATCACACTGGGAGTTACTGTGCACAGTTCCTGTCTCTGTATCACACTGGGAGTCACTGTGCACAGTTCCGGTCTCTGTATCACACTGGGAGTTACTGTGCACAGTTCTGGTCTCTGTATCACACTGGGAGTTACTGTGCACACCTCCTGTCTCTGTATCACACTGGGAGTCACTGTGCATAATACCAGTCTCTGTATCACACTGAGACTGACTGTGCACAGTTCTGGTCTCTGTATCACACTGGGAGTTCATGTGCAAAGTTCTGGTCTCTGTATCACACTGGGAGTGACTGTGCACAGTTCCAGTCTCTGTATCACACTGCGAGTCACTGTGCACATTTCCGGTCTCTGTATCACACTGGGAGTTACTGTGCTCAGTTCTGGTCTCTGTATCACAATGGGAGTTACTGTGCACAGTTCCAGTCTCCGTATCACACTGGGAGTCACTGTGCACAGGTCCGGTCTCTGTATAACACTGGGAGTTACTGTGCACAGTTCCAGTCTCTGTATCACACTGTGAGTCACTGTGCACAGTTCCAGTCTCTGTATCACACTGGGACTCACTGTGCACAGTTCAAGTCTCTGTATCACACTGGGAGTTACTGTGCATGGTTCCAGTCTCTGTATGACACTGGGAGTTACTGTGCACAGTTGCAGGCTCTGTATCACACTGGGAGTTACTGTGCACAGTTGCAGGCTCTGTATCACACTGGGAGTTACTGTGCACAATTCCGGTCTCTGTATCACACTGGGAGTCACTGTGCACAGTTCTGGTCTCTGTATAACACTGGGAGTTACTGTGCACAGTTCCAGTCTCTGTATCATACTGGGAGTTACTGTGCACATTTCTGGTCTCTGTATCACACTGAGATTACTGTGCACAGTTCCGATGGCTATCACACTGGGAGTTACTGTGCTCGGTTCTGGTATCCGTATCACACTGGGAGTCACTGTGCATAGTTCCAGTCTCCGTATCACGCTGGGAGTCACTGTGCACCGTTCCAGTCTCTGATCTCACTGGGAGATATTGTGCTCAGTTCCGGTCTCTGTATCACACTGGGAGTTACTGTGCACAGTTCCGGTCTCTGTATCACACTGGGAGTCACTGTGCATAATTCCGGTCTCTGTATCACACTGAGACTGACTGTGCACAGTTCCGGTCTCTGTATCACACTGGGAGTTAATGTGCAAAGTTCTGGTCTCTGTATCACACTGGGAATCACTGTGCACAGTTCTGGACTCTATTACACTGGGAGTTACTGTGCACAGTTCCGGTCTCCTTATCACACTGGGAGTTACTGTGCACACCTCCTGTCTCTGTATCACACTGGGAGTCACTGTGCATAATTCCGGTCTCTGTATCACACTGAGACTGACTGTGCACAGTTCTGGTCTCTGTATCACACTGGGAGTTACTGTGCACACCTCCTGTCTCTGTATCACACTGGGAGTCACTGTGCATAATACCGGTCTCTGTATCACACTGAGACTGACTGTGCACAGTTCTGGTCTCTGTATCACACTGGGAGTTCATGTGCAAAGTTCTGGTCTCTGTATCACACTGGGAGTGACTGTGCACAGTTCCAGTCTCTGTATCACACTGCGAGTCACTGTGCACATTTCCGGTCTCTGTATCACACTGGGAGTTACTGTGCTCAGTTCTGGTCTCTGTATCACAATGGGAGTTATTGTGCACAGTTCCAGTCTCCGTATCACACTGGGAGTCACTGTGCACAGGTCCGGTCTCTGTATAACACTGGGAGTTACTGTGCACAGTTCCAGTCTCTGTATCACACTGTGAGTCACTGTGCACAGTTCCAGTCTCTGTATCACACTGGGACTCACTGTGCACAGTTCAAGTCTCTGTATCACACTGGGAGTTACTGTGCATGGTTCCAGTCTCTGTATGACACTGGGAGTTACTGTGCACAGTTGCAGGCTCTGTATCACACTGGGAGTTACTGTGCACAGTTGCAGGCTCTGTATCACACTGGGAGTTACTGTGCACAATTCCGGTCTCTGTATCACACTGGGAGTCACTGTGCACAGTTCTGGTCTCTGTATCACACTGGGAGTGACTGTGCACAGTTCCGGTCTCTGTATCACACTGGGCGTTACTGTGCACAGTTCCAGTCTCTGTATCACCCTGGGAGTTACGGTGCACAGTTCCGGTCTCTGTATCACACTGGGCATTACTGTGCACAGTTCCAGTCTCTGTATCATACTGGGAGTTACTGTGCTCAGTTCTGGTCTCTGTATCACACTGGGATTTACTGTGCACAGTTCCGGTCTCTGTATCACAATGGGAGTTACTGTGCACAGTTCCAGTCTCCGTATCACACTGGGAGTCACTGTACACAGTTCCGGTCTCTGTATAAAAATGGGAGTTACTGTGCACATTTCCGGTCTCTGTATCACACTGAGACTGACTGTGCACAGTTCTGGTCTCTGTATCACACTGGGAGTTCATGTGCAAAGTTCTGGTCTCTGTATCACACTGGGAGTGACTGTGCACAGTTCCGGTCTCTGTATCACACTGGGCGTTACTGTGCACAGTTCCAGTCTCTGTATCACCCTGGGAGTTACGGTGCACAGTTCCGGTCTCTGTATCACACTGGGCATTACTGTGCACAGTTCCAGTCTCTGTATCATACTGGGAGTTACTGTGCTCAGTTCTGGTCTCTGTATCACACTGGGATTTACTGTGCACAGTTCCGGTCTCTGTATCACAATGGGAGTTACTGTGCACAGTTCCAGTCTCCGTATCACACTGGGAGTCACTGTACACAGTTCCGGTCTCTGTATAAAAATGGGAGTTACTGTGCACATTTCCGGTCTCTGTATCACACTGAGACTTAATGTGCACAGTTCCTGTCTCTCTATCACAATGGGAGTTACTGTGCACAGTTCTGGTCTCTGTATCACACTGGGAATCAGTGTGCACAGTTCCGGTCTCTGTATCACACTGGGCGTTACTGTGCACAGTTCCGCTCTCTGTATCAGACTGGGAGTCACTATGCTCAGTTCCGGTCTCCGTATCACACTGGGAGTTACTGTGCACAGTTCCAGTCTCTGTATCACACTGCGAGTCACTGTGCACATTTCCGGTCTCTGTATCACACTGGGAGTTACTGTGCTCAGTTCTGGTCTCTGTATCACAATGGGAGTTATTGTGCACAGTTCCAGTCTCCGTATCACACTGGGAGTCACTGTGCACTGGTCCGGTCTCTGTATAACACTGGGAGTTACTGTGCACAGTTCCAGTCTCTGTATCACACTGTGAGTCACTGTGCACAGTTCCAGTCTCTGTATCACACTGGGACTCACTGTGCACAGTTCAAGTCTCTGTATCACACTGGGAGTTACTGTGCACGTTTCCAGTCTCTGTATGACACTGGGAGTTACAGTGCACAGTTGCAGGCTCTGTATCACACTGGGAGTTACTGTGCACAGTTGCAGGCTCTGTATCACACTGGGAGTTACTGTGCACAATTCCGGTCTCTGTATCACACTGGGAGTCACTGTGCACAGTTCTGGTCTCTGTATAACACTGGGAGTTACTGTGCACAGTTCCGGTCTCTGTATCACACTGGGAGTCACTGTGCATAATTCCGGTCTCTGTATCACACTGAGACTGACTGTGCACAGTTCCGGTCTCTGTATCACACTGGGAGTTAATGTGCAAATTTCTGGTCTCTGTATCACACTGGGAATCACTGTGCACAGTTCCGGACTCTATTACACTGGGAGTTACTGTGCACAGTTCCGGTCTCCTTATCACACTGGGAGTTACTGTGCACACCTCCTGTCTCTGTATCACACTGGGAGTCACTGTGCATAATTCCGGTCTCTGTATCACACTGAGACTGACTGTGCACAGTTCCGGTCTCTGTATCACACTGGGAGTTCATGTGCAAAGTTCTGGTCTCTGTATCACACTGGGAGTGACTGTGCACAGTTCCGGTCTCTGTATCACACTGGGCGTTACTGTGCACAGTTCCAGTCTCTGTATCACCCTGGGAGTTACGGTGCACAGTTCCTGTCTCTGTATCACACTGGGCATTACTGTGCACAGTTCCAGTCTCTGTATCATACTGGGAGTTACTGTGCTCAGTTCTGGTCTCTGTATCACACTGGGATTTACTGTGCACAGATCCGGTCTCTGTATCACAATGGGAGTTACTGTGCACAGTTCCAGTCTCCGTATCACACTGGGAGTCACTGTACACAGTTCCGGTCTCTGTATAAAAATGGGAGTTACTGTGCACATTTCCGGTCTCTGTATCACACTGAGACTGACTGTGCACAGTTCTGGTCTCTGTATCACACTGGGAGTTCATGTGCAAAGTTCTGGTCTCTGTATCACACTGGGAGTGACTGTGCACAGTTCCGGTCTCTGTATCACACTGGGAGTTACTGTGCACAGTTCCAGTCTCTGTATCACACTGGGAGTTACTGTGCACAGTTCCGGTCTCTGTATCACACTGGGCATTACTGTGCACAGTTCCAGTCTCTGTATCACACTGGGAGTTACTGTGCACAGTTCTGGTCTCTGTATCACAGTGGGAGTCACTGTGCACAGTTCCAATCTCCATATCACAATGGGAGTTACTGTGCACAGTTCCAGTCTCCGTATCACACTGGGAGTTACTGTGCACAGCTCCGGTCTCTGTATAAAAATGGGAGTTACTGTGCACATTTCCGGTCTCTGTATCACACTGAGACTGACTGTGCACAGTTCTGGTCTCTGTATCACACTGGGAGTTCATGTGCACAGTTCCGGTCTCTGTATCACACTGAGACTGACTGTGCACAGTTCCGGTCTCTGTATCACACTGGGCGTTACTGTGCACAGTTCCAGTCTCTGTATCACCCTGGGAGTTACGGTGCACAGTTCCGGTCTCTGTATCACACTGGGCATTACTGTGCATAGTTCCAGTCTCTGTATCACACTGGGCGTTACTGTGCATAGTTCCGGTCTCTGTATCACACTGGGATTTACTGTGCACAGTTCCGGTCTCTGTATCACAATGGGAGTTACTGTGCACAGTTCCAGTCTCCGTATCACACTGGGAGTCACTGTACACAGTTCCGGTCTCTGTATAAAAATGGGAGTTACTGTGCACATTTCCGGTCTCTGTATCACACTGAGACTTAATGTGCACAGTTCCTGTCTCTCTATCACAATGGGAGTTACTGTGCACAGTTCTGGTCTCTGTATCACACTGGGAATCAGTGTGCACAGTTCCGGTCTCTGTATCACACTGGGCGTTACTGTGCACAGTTCCGCTCTCTGTATCAGACTGGGAGTCACTATGCTCAGTTCCGGTCTCCGTATCACACTGGGAGTTACTGTGCACAGTTCCAGTCTCTGTATCACACTGCGAGTCACTGTGCACATTTCCGGTCTCTGTATCACACTGGGAGTTACTGTGCTCAGTTCTGGTCTCTGTATCACAATGGGAGTTATTGTGCACAGTTCCAGTCTCCGTATCACACTGGGAGTCACTGTGCACTGGTCCGGTCTCTGTATAACACTGGGAGTTACTGTGCACAGTTCCAGTCTCTGTATCACACTGTGAGTCACTGTGCACAGTTCCAGTCTCTGTATCACACTGGGACTCACTGTGCACAGTTCAAGTCTCTGTATCACACTGGGAGTTACTGTGCACGTTTCCAGTCTCTGTATGACACTGGGAGTTACAGTGCACAGTTGCAGGCTCTGTATCACACTGGGAGTTACTGTGCACAGTTGCAGGCTCTGTATCACACTGGGAGTTACTGTGCACAATTCCGGTCTCTGTATCACACTGGGAGTCACTGTGCACAGTTCTGGTCTCTGTATAACACTGGGAGTTACTGTGCACAGTTCCGGTCTCTGTATCACACTGGGAGTCACTGTGCATAATTCCGGTCTCTGTATCACACTGAGACTGACTGTGCACAGTTCCGGTCTCTGTATCACACTGGGAGTTAATGTGCAAATTTCTGGTCTCTGTATCACACTGGGAATCACTGTGCACAGTTCCGGACTCTATTACACTGGGAGTTACTGTGCACAGTTCCGGTCTCCTTATCACACTGGGAGTTACTGTGCACACCTCCTGTCTCTGTATCACACTGGGAGTCACTGTGCATAATTCCGGTCTCTGTATCACACTGAGACTGACTGTGCACAGTTCTGGTCTCTGTATCACACTGGGAGTTCATGTGCAAAGTTCTGGTCTCTGTATCACACTGGGAGTGACTGTGCACAGTTCCGGTCTCTGTATCACACTGGGCGTTACTGTGCACAGTTCCAGTCTCTGTATCACCCTGGGAGTTACGGTGCACAGTTCCGGTCTCTGTATCACACTGGGCATTACTGTGCACAGTTCCAGTCTCTGTATCATACTGGGAGTTACTGTGCTCAGTTCTGGTCTCTGTATCACACTGGGATTTACTGTGCACAGATCCGGTCTCTGTATCACAATGGGAGTTACTGTGCACAGTTCCAGTCTCCGTATCACACTGGGAGTCACTGTACACAGTTCCGGTCTCTGTATAAAAATGGGAGTTACTGTGCACATTTCCGGTCTCTGTATCACACTGAGACTGACTGTGCACAGTTCTGGTCTCTGTATCACACTGGGAGTTCATGTGCAAAGTTCTGGTCTCTGTATCACACTGGGAGTGACTGTGCACAGTTCCGGTCTCTGTATCACACTGGGAGTTACTGTGCACAGTTCCAGTCTCTGTATCACCCTGGGAGTTACGGTGCACAGTTCCGGTCTCTGTATCACACTGGGCATTACTGTGCACAGTTCCAGTCTCTGTATCATACTGGGAGTTACTGTGCTCAGTTCTGGTCTCTGTATCACTCTGGGATTTACTGTGCACAGTTCCGGTCTCTGTATCACAATGGGAGTTACTGTGCACAGTTCCAGTCTCCGTATCACACTGGGAGTCACTGTACACAGTTCCGGTCTCTGTATAAAAATGGGAGTTACTGTGCACATTTCCGGTCTCTGTATCACACTGAGACTGACTGTGCACAGTTCTGGTCTCTGTATCACACTGGGAGTTCATGTGCAAAGTTCTGGTCTCTGTATCACACTGGGAGTGACTGTGCACAGTTCCGGTCTCTGTATCACACTGGGCGTTACTGTGCACAGTTCCAGTCTCTGTATCACCCTGGGAGTTACGGTGCACAGTTCCGGTCTCTGTATCACACTGGGCATTACTGTGCACAGTTCCAGTCTCTGTATCATACTGGGAGTTACTGTGCTCAGTTCTGGTCTCTGTATCACACTGGGATTTACTGTGCACAGTTCCGGTCTCTGTATCACAATGGGAGTTACTGTGCACAGTTCCAGTCTCCGTATCACACTGGGAGTCACTGTACACAGTTCCGGTCTCTGTATAAAAATGGGAGTTACTGTGCACATTTCCGGACTCTGTATCACACTGAGACTTAATGTGCACAGTTCCTGTCTCTCTATCACAATGGGAGTTACTGTGCACAGTTCTGGTCTCTGTATCACACTGGGAATCAGTGTGCACTGGTCCGGTCTCTGTATCACACTGGGCGTTACTGTGCACAGTTCCGCTCTCTGTATCAGACTGGGAGTCACTATGCTCAGTTCCGGTCTCCGTATCACACTGGGAGTTACTGTGCACAGTTGCGTGCTCTGTATCACACTGGGAGTTACTGTGCACAATTCCGGTCTCTGTATCACACTGGGAGTCACTGTGCACAGTTCTGGTCTCTGTATAACACTGGGAGTTACTGTGCACAGTTCCAGTCTCTGTATCATACTGGGAGTTACTGTGCACATTTCTGGTCTCTGTATCACACTGAGATTACTGTGCACAGTTCCGGTGGCTATCACACTGGGAGTCACTGTGCATAGTTCCAGTCTCCGTATCACGCTGGGAGTCACTGTGCACCGTTCCAGTCTCTGATCTCACTGGGAGATATTGTGCTCAGTTCTGGTCTCTGTATCACACTGGGAGTTACTGTGCACAGTTCCGGTCTCTGTATCACACTGGGAGTCACTGTGCATAATTCCGGTCTCTGTATCACACTGAGACTGACTGTGCACAGTTCCGGTCTCTGTATCACACTGGGAGTTAATGTGCAAAGTTCTGGTCTCTGTATCACACTGGGAATCACTGTGCACAGTTCCGGACTCTATTACACTGGGAGTTACTGTGCACAGTTCCGGTCTCCTTATCACACTGGGAGTTACTGTGCACACCTCCTGCCTCTGTATCACACTGGGAGTCACTGTGCATAATTCCGGTCTCTGTATCACACTGAGACTGACTGTGCACAGTTCTGGTCTCTGTATCACACTGGGAGTTCATGTGCAAAGTTCTGGTCTCTGTATCACACTGGGAGTGACTGTGCACAGTTCCGGTCTCTGTATCACACTGGGAGTTACTGTGCACAGTTCCAGTCTCTGTATCACCCTGGGAGTTACGGTGCACAGTTCCGGTCTCTGTATCACACTGGGCGTTACTGTGCACAGTTCCAGTCTCTGTATCATACTGGGAGTTACTGTGCTCAGTTCTGGTCTCTGTATCACACTGGGATTTACTGTGCACAGTTCCGGTCTCTGTATCACAATGGGAGTTACTGTGCACAGTTCCAGTCTCCGTATCACTCTGGGAGTCACTGTACACAGTTCCGGTCTCTGTATAAAAATGGGAGTTACTGTGCACATTTCCGGTCTCTGTATCACACTGAGACTTAATGTGCACAGTTCCTGTCTCTCTATCACACTGGGAGTTACTGTGCACAGTTCTGGTCTCTGTATCACACTGGGAATCAGTGTGCACAGTTCCGGTCTCTGTATCACACTGGGAGTTACTGTGTACAGTTCCGCTCTCTGTATCAGACTGGGAGTCACTATGCTCAGTTCCGGTCCCCGTATCACACTGGGAGTTACTGTGCACAGTTCCGGTCTCTATCACACTGGGAGTTACTGTGCTCAGTTCTGGTATCCGTATCACACTGGGAGTTACTGTGCACAGTTCCAGTTTCTGTATCACACTGGGAGTTACTGTGCACACCTCCTGTCTCTGTATCACACTGGGAGTCACTGTGAATAGTTCCGGTCTCTGTATCACACTGAGACTTTCTGTGCATAGTTCCGGTCTCTGTATCACACTGGGAGTTAATGTGCACAGTTCTGGTCTCTGTATCACACTGGGAGTCACTGTGCACAGTTCCGGTCTCTGTATCACACTGGGCGTTACTGTGCGCAGTTCCAGTCTCTGTATCACACTGGGAGTTACGGTGCACTGTTCCGGTCTCTGTATCACATTGGGCGTTACTGTGCACAGTTCCGGTCTCTGTATCACACTGTGAGTCACTGTGCACAGTTCCAGTCTCTGTATCACACTGGGACTCACTGTGCACAGTTCAAGTCTCTGTATCACACTGGGAGTTACTGTGCACGGTTCCAGTCTCTGTATGACACTGGGAGTTACTGTGCGCAGTTGCAGGCTCTGTATCACACTGGGAGTTACTGAGCACAGTTCTGGTCTCTGTATCACACTGGGAGTCACTGTGCATAGGTCCGGTCTCCGTATCAGACTGGGAGTCACTGTACACAGTTCCGGTCTCTATAAAAATGGGAGTTACTGTGCATATTTCCGGTCTCTGTATCACACTGAGACTTAATGTGCACAGTTCCTGTCTCTCTATCACACTGGGAGTTACTGTGCACAGTTCTGGTCTCTGTATCACACTGGGAATCAGTGTGCACAGTTCCAGTCTCTGTATCACACTGGGCGTTACTGTGCACAGTTCCGGTCTCTGTATCATACTGGGAATTACTGTACACAGTTCTGGTCTCTGTATCACACTGGGAGTTACTGTGTACAGTTCCGCTCTCTGTATCAGACTGGGAGTCACTATGCTTAGTTCCGGTCTCCGTATCACACTGGGAGTTACTGTGCACAGTTCCGGTCTCTGTATCACACTGGGAGTTACTGTGCACGGTTCCAGTCTCTGTATGACACTGGGAGTTACTGTGCACAGTTGCAGGCTCTGTATCACACTGGGAGTTACTGTGCACAGTTCTCGTCTCCCTATCACACTGGGAGTTACTGTGCACAATTCCGGTCTCTGTATCACACTGGGAATCACTGTGCACAGTTCTGGTCTCTGTATAACACTGGGAGTTACTGTGCACAGTTCCAGTCTCTGTATCATACTGGGAGTTACTGTATCACACTGAGATTACTGTGCACAGTTCCGGTGGCTATCACGCTGGGAGTTACTGTGCACAGTTCCGGTCTCCGTATCACACTGGGAGTTACTGTGCACAGTTCTGGTCTCTGTATCACACTGGGAGTTACAGTAAACACATCCTGTCTCTGTATCACACTGGGAGTCACTGTGCATAGGTCCGGTCTCCGTATCACACTGGGAGTTACTGTGCACAGTTGCAGTCTCTGTATAACAGTGGGAGTTACTGTGCACAGTTCCGGTCTCTATCACACTGGGAGTTACTGTGCTCAGTTCCGGTATCTGTATCACACTGGGAGTCACTGTGCATAGTTCCGGTCTCCGTATCACGCTGGGAGTCACTGTGCACCGTTCCAGTCTCTGTCTCTCACTGGGAGATATTGTGCTCAGTTCCGGTCTCTGTATCACACTGGGAGTTACTGTGCACAGTTCCGGTCTCTGTATCACACTGGGAGTCACTATGCTCAGTTCGGTCTTCGTATCACACTGGGAGTCACTGTGCACAGTTCCGGTCTCTGTATCACACTGGGAATCACTGTGCACAGTTCCGGTCTCTATTACACTGGGAGTTACTGTGCATTATTCCGGTCTCCGTATCACACTGGGAGTTACTGTGCACAGTTCCAGTTTCTGTATCACACTGGGAGTTACTGTGCACACCTCCTGTCTCTGTATCACACTGGGAGTCACTGTGCACAGTTCCAGTCTCTGTATCACACTGGGAGTCACTGTGCACAGTTCCGGTCTCTGTATCACACTGGCCGTTACTGTGCACAGTTCCAGTCTCTGTATCACACTGGGAGTTACGGTGCACAGTTCCGGTCTCTTTATCACACTGGGCGTTACTGTGCACAGTTCCGGTCTCTGTATCATACTGGGAGTTACTGTGCTCAGTTCTGGTCTCTGTATCACACTGGGATTTACTGTGCACAGTTCCGGTCTCTGTATCACAATGGGAGTTACTGTGCACAGTTCCAGTTTCCGTATCACACTGGGAGTCATTGTGCACAGTTCCGGTCTCTGTATAACACTGGGAGTTACTGTGCACAGTTCCAGTCTCTGTATCATACTGGGAGTTACTGTGCACATTTCTGGTCTCTGTATCACATTGAAATTACTGTGCACAGTTCCGGTGACTATCACACTGGGAGTTACTGTGCACAGTTCCAGTCTCCGTATCACACTGGGAGTTACTGTGCACAGTTGTGGTGTCTGTATCACACTGGGAATTACTGTGCACACTTCTTGTCTCTGTATCACACTGGGAGTTACTGTGTACAGTTCCGGTCTCTGTATCACACTGGCTGTTACTGTGTACAGTTCCGGTCCCTGTATCACACTGAGAGTTACTTTGCACAGTTCCGGTATCTATCACACTGGGAGTTACTGTGCACAGTTCCAGTCTCTGTATCACAGTGGGATTCACTGTGCACAGCTCCAATCTCCGTATCACACTGGGAGTTACTGTGCACACTTTCTGTCTCTGTATCACACTGGGAGTCACTGTGCATACTTCCAGTCTCTGTATCACACTGAGAGTCACTGTGCACACTTCCTGTCTCTATATCACACTGGGAGTTACTGTGCACAGTTCCGGTCTCCGTATCACGCTGGGATTTACTGTGCACAGTCCCGGTCTCTATCACACTGGGAGTTACTGTGTACAGTTCCGGTCTCTGTATCACACTGGGAGTCACTGTGCACAGTTCCGGTCTCTGTATCACACTGGGAGTCACTGTGCACAGTTCAGGTCTCTGTATCACACTGGGAGTTACTGTGCACAATTCCAGTCTCTGTATCACACTGGGAGTTACTGTGCACACCTCCTTTCTCTGTATCACACTGGTAGTTACTGTCTATAGTTCCAGTCTCTGTATCACACTGAGACTTACTGTGCACAGTTCCAGTCTCTCTATCACACTGGGAGTTACTGTGCACAGTTCGTATCTCTGTATCACACTGGGAATCACTGTGCACAGTTCCGGTCTCTGTATCAGACTGGGCATTACTGTGCACAGTTCCGGTCTCTGTATCACACTGGGAATTACTGTGCACAGTTCCGGTCTCTGTATCAGACTGGGAGTCACTATGCTCAGTTCCGGTCTCCGTATCACACTGGGAGTTACTGTGCACAGTTCCGGTCTCTATCACACTGGGAGTTACTGAGCTAAGTTCCGGTATCCGTATCACACTGGGAGTCACTGTGCACAGTTCCAGTCTCTGTATCACACTGGGAGTCACTGTGCACACTTCCTGTCTCTGTATCACACTGGGAGTTACTGTGCACAGTTCCAGTCTCCGTATCATACTGGGAGTTACTGTGCACCGTTCCGGTCTCCGTATCACACTGGGAGTCACTGTACACAGTTCCGGTCTCTGTATCACACTGGGAGTTACTGTGCACAGTTCCGGTCTCTGTATCACACTGGGAGTTACTGTGCACAGTTCTGGTCTCTGTATCACACTGGCTGTTACTGTGTACAGTTCCGGTCCCTGTATCACACTGAGAGTCACTGTGCACAGTTCAGGTCTCTGTATCACACTGGGAGTTACTGTGCACAATTCCGGTCTCTGTATCACACTGGGAGTTACTGTGCACACCTCCTTTCTCTGTATCACACTGGGAGTTACTGTCTATAGTTCCGGTCTCTGTATCACACTGAGACTTACTGTGCACAGTTCCAGTCTCTCTATCACACTGGGAGTTACTGTGCACAGTTCGTATCTCTGTATCACACTGGGAATCACTGTGCACAGTTCCGGTCTCTGTATCAGACTGGGCATTACTGTGCACAGTTCCGGTCTCTGTATCACACTGGGAGTTACTGTGCACAGTTCCGGTCTCTGTATCAGACTGGGAGTCACTATGCTCAGTTCCGGTCTCCGTATCACACTGGGAGTTACTGTGCACAGTTCCGGTCTCTATCACACTGGGAGTTACTGTGTTAAGTTCCGGTATCCGTATCACACTGGGAGTCACTGTGCACAGTTCCAGTCTCTGTATCACACTGGGAGTCACTGTGCACACTTCCTGTCTCTGTATCACACTGGGAGTTACTGTGCACAGTTCCAGTCTCTGTATCATACTGGGAGTTACTGTGCACCGTTCCGGTCTCCGTATCACACTGGGAGTCACTGTGCACAGTTCCGGTCTCTGTATCACACTGGGAGTTACTGTGCTCAGTTCCGGTCTCTGTATCACACTGGGAGTTACTGTGCACAGTTCCGGTCTCTGTATCACACTGGCAGTCGCTGTGCACAGTTCCGGTCTCTCTATCACACTGGCAGTCACTGTCCACAGTTCCGGTCTCTGTATCACACTGGGAATCACTGTGCACATTTCCGGTCTCTGTATCACACTAAGTGGGTGTGCCGGTTGGTGGAGCGGTGTGGCGAAGGGCGGACTTCCTTCCCAGAGCCAACTCATCTGAAAGGACTGAAACCAAATGACAAGTGATGGGGAAAAGGCTGATGGAAGGAGGAACAGAATGGCAGAGATGTGATTTTTCAGGCCCATCCGCCAATCTGATCGGAGCAATAGGACAGGTCAGGGGACCCTGGTGCAGTCATATGTTGAAATGAGGAGGGTTGTTGGAGGGAGGGGGAGTGCAGGCTATGACAGGTGCAGGCAGAGCTGAGGCGCAAGGGTGGAACTTGCCTTGATGATGACCCTCTGGTCAGTCTGGTCCTCCAGGATGCTGTCCATGGGGTAAGACTCCACCTGCTGTCGAATGGCCGAGGCCACAGCCGGAACAAAGTTCAGCGGGTTCAAATCCAGGTCGTCGCACAGGATCTCAGCAAACATCTCGGGCGATATCAGCTTCTCTGCAGCGGACAAAGAGCGGGATAAAGTGCTTCTCAGAGAGGAATGTAGGCGGGGGTAAAACGGAGACGGAGTCGCAAGCTACTCAGTGGCGTGGGTCTTCCTGCCTTCGCAGGCCAGGGCTCCTCCTCTCAATCTGGGGCCGATATACACAAAGAAACTCAGGCAGAGGAGGGAAGGCACAGAGCCTTTCCACAGCCCAGTGCACCTGAGCTTTGTTACTGGACTAATAATCCAGGGTTCAGTAGTGTAGGGGTTACGGTACTGGACTAATAATCCAGGGTACAGTGGTGTAGGGGTTACGTTACTGGACTAATAATCCAGGGTACAGCAGTGTAGGGGTTACGTTACTGGACTAATAATCCAGGGTACAGTGGTGTAGGGGTTACGTTACTGGACTAATAATCCAGGGTACAGTAGTGTAGGGGTTACGTTACTGGACTAATAATCCAGGGCACAGTGGTGTAGGGGTTACGTTACTGGACTAATAATCAAGGGTACAGTAGTGTAGGGGTTACGTTACTGGACTAATAATCCAGTGTACAGTAGTGTAGGGGTTACGTTACTGGACTAATAATCCGGGGTACAGTAGTGTAGGGGTTACGGTACTGGCGTAATAATCCAGGGTACAGTAGTGTAGGGGTTACGGTACTGGACTAATAATCCAGGGTACAGTAGTGTAGGGGTTACGGTACTAGACTAATAATCCAGGATACAGTAGTGTAGGGGTTAAGTTACTGGACTAATAATCCAGGGTACAGTAGTGTAGGGGTTACGGTACTGGGGTAATAATCCAGGGCACAGTAGTGTAGGGGTTACGGTACTGGACTAATAATCCAGGGTACAGTAGTGTAGGGGTTACGTTACTGGACAAATAATCCAGGGTACAGTAGTGTAGGTGTTACGTTACTGGCGTAATAATCCAGGGTACAGTAGCGTAGGGGTTATGTTACTGGACTAATAACCCAGGGTACAGTAGTATAAGGGTTATGTTACTGGACTAATAATCCAGGGTACAGTAGTGTAGGGGTTACATTACTGGACTAATAATCCAGGGTACAGTACTGTAGGGGTTACATTACTGGACTAATAATACTGGGTACAGTAGTGTAGGGGTTACATTACTGGACTAATAATTCTGGGCACAGTGGTGTAGGGGTTACGTTACTGGACTAATAATCCAGTGTACAGTAGTGTAGGTGTTACGTTACTGGCGTAATAATCCAGGGTACAGTAGTGTAGGGGTTACATTACTGGACTAATAATCCAGGGTACAGTAGTGTAGGGGTTACGTTACTGGAATAATAATCCAGGGTACAGTAGTGTAGGGGTTACGTTACTGGACTAATAATCCAGGGTACAGTAGTGAAGGAGTTAAGGTACTGGACTAATAATCCAGGGTACAGTAGTGTAGGGGTTACGTTACTGGACAAATAATACTGGGTACAGTAGTGTAGGGGTTATGTTACTGGACTAATAATCCAGGGTACAGTAGTGTAGGGGTTACGTTACTGGACTAATAATACTGGGTACAGTAGTGTAGGGGTTATGTTACTGGACTAATAATCCAGGGTACAGTAGTGTAGGAGTTACGTTACTGGACAAATAATACTGGGTACAGTAGCGTAGGGGTTATGTTACTGGACAAATAATCCAGGGTACAGTAGTGTAGGGGTTACGTTACTGGACTAATAATACTGGGTACAGTAGTGTAGGGGTTATGTTACTGGACAAATAATCCAGGGTACAGTAGTGTAGGGGTTACGTTACTGGACAAATAATACTGGGTACAGTAGTGTAGGGGTTATGTTACTGGACAAATAATCGAGGGTACAGTAGTATAGGGGTTACATTACTGGACTAATAATCCACGGTACAGTAGTGTAGGTGTTACGTTACTGGACTAATAATCCTGGGCACAGTGGTGTAGGGGTTACGTTACTGGACTAATAATCCAGGGTACAGTAGTGTAGGGGTTACGTTACATGACTAATAATCCTGGGCACAATGGTGTAGGGGTTACGTTACTGGACTAATAATCCAGGGTACAGTGGTGTAGGGGTCACGTTACTGGACTAATAATCCAGGGTACAGTAGTGTAGGGGTTACGTTACTGGACTAATAATCCAGGCTACAGTAGTGTAGGGGTCATGTTAATGGACTAATAATACATGATACAGTAGTGTAGGGGGTACGTTACTGGACTAATATTCCAGGGTATAGTATTGTAGGTGTTACGGTACTGGACTAATAATCCAGGGTACAGTAGTGTAGGTGTTATGTTACTGGACTAATAATCCAGGGAACAGTAGTGTAGGGGTTACGTTACTGGACTAATAATCCAGGGTACAGTAGTGTAGGGGTTACGTTACTGGACAAATAATACTGGGTACAGTAGTGTAGGGGTTATGTTACTGGACAAATAATCGAGGGTACAGTAGTATAGGAGTTAAATTATTGGACTAATAATCCAGGGTATAGTAGTGTAGGTGTTACGTTACTGGACTAATAATCCTGGGCAAAGTGGTGTAGGGGTTACGTTACTGGACTAATAATCCAGGGTACAGTAGTGTAGGGGTTACGTTACATGACGAATAATCCTGGGCACAGGGGTGTAGGGGTTACGTTACTGGACTAATAATCCAGGGTACAGTGGTGTAGGGGTCACGTTATTGGACTAATAATCCAGGGTACAGTAGTGTAGGTGTTACGTTACTGGACTAATAATCCTTGTCCCAGTGGTGCAGGGGTTACGTTACTGGACTAATAATCCAGGGTACCGTAGTGTAGGGGTTACTTTACTGGACTAATAATCCTGGGCACAGTGGTGTAGGGGTTACGTTACTGGACTAATAATCCAGGGTACAGTAGTGTAGGTGTTACGGTACTGGACTAATAATCCAGGGTAGAGTAGTGTAGGTGTTACTTTACTGGACTAATAATCCAGGGCACAGTGGTGTAGGGGTTACGTTACTGGACTAATAATCCAAAGTACATTAGTGGGGTTACGTCACTGGACTGTTAATCCAGGGTACAGTAGTGTAGGGGTTACGTTACTGGACTAACAATCCAGGTTGCTTAGTGGGGTTACGTTACTGGACTAATACTCCAGGGTACAGCAGTGTAGGGGTTACATTTCTGGACTAATAATCCAGGGCACAGTGTTGTAGGGGTTATGTTACTGGACTAATCCAGGGTACAGTGGTGAAGGGGATACGTTACTGGACAAATAATACAGGGTACAGTAGCATAGGGGTTACGTTACAGGACTAATAATCCAGGGTACAGTCGTGTAGGGGATTACGTTACTAGACAAATAATACAGAGTACGGTAGTGTGGTGGTTACGTTACTGGACTAATAATCCAGGGTTCAGTAGTGTAGGGGTTACGTTACTGGACTAATAATCCAGGGTACAGTAGTGTCGGGGTTTCGTTACTGGACTAATAATCCAGGGTACAGTGGTGTAGGGTTTACGTTACCTTTCTAATAATCCAGGGTACAGTGGTGTAGGGGTTAAGTTACTGGACTAATAATCCAGGGTACAGTGGAGTAGGGGTTACGTTACTGTCGTAATAATCCAGGGTACAGTAGCGTAGGGGTTATGTTACTGGACTAATAACCCAGGGTACAGTAGTATAAGGGTTATGTTACTGGACTAATAATCCAGGGTACAGTAGTGTAGGGATTACATTACTGGACTAATAATCCAGGGTACAGTAGTGTAGGGGTTACATTACTGGACTAATAATCCAGGGTACAGTAGTGTAGGGGTTACATTACTGGACTAATAATTCTGGGCACAGTGGTGTAGGGGTTACGTTACTGGACTAATAATCCAGTGTACAGTAGTGTAGGTGTTACGTTACTGGAGTAATAATTCAGGGTACAGTAGTGTAGGGGTTACATTACTGGACTAAAAATCCAGGGTACAGTAGTGTAGGGGTTACGGTACTGGACTAATAATCCAGGGTACAGTAGTGTAGGGGTTACGTTACTGGACAAATAATACTGGGTACAGTAGTGTAGGGGTTATGTTACTGGACTAATAATCCAGGGTACAGTAGTGTAGGGGTTACGTTACTGGACAAATAATACTGGGTACAGTAGTGTAGGGGTTATGTTACTGGACTAATAATCCAGGGTACAGTAGTGTAGGGGTTACGTTACTGGACAAATAATACTGGGTACAGTAGTGTAGGGGTTACGTTACTGGACAAATAATACTGGGTACAGTAGTGTAGGGGTTATGTTACTGGACAAATAATCCAGGGTACAGTAGTGTAGGGGTTACGTTACTGGACAAATAATACTGGGTACAGTAGTGTACGGGTTATGTTACTGGACAAATAATCGAGGGTACAGTAGTGTAGGGATTACATTATTGGACTAATAATCCAGGGTACAGTAGTGTAGGTGTTACGTTACTGGACTAATAATCCAGGGTACAGTAGTGAAGGAGTTAAGGTACTGGACTAATAATCCAGGGTACAGTGGTGAAGGGGATACGTTACTGGACAAATAATACAGGGTACAGTAGCATAGGGGTTACGTTACAGCATTAATAATCCAGGGTACAGTCGTGTAGGGGATTACGTTACTGGACAAATAATACAGAGTACGGTAGTGTAGGGATTACGTTACTGGACTAATAATCCAGGGTACAGTAGTGTCGGGGTTTCGTTACTGGACTAATAATCCAGGGTACAGTGGTGTAGGGTTTATGTTACATTACTAATAATCCAGGGCACAGTGGTGTAGGGGTTAAGTTACTGGACTAATAATCCAGGGTACAGTGGAGTAGGGGTTATGATACTGGACTCATTATCCAGGGTACAGTAGTGTCGGGGTTACATTACTGGACTAATAATTCTGGGGACAGTGGTGTAAGGGTTACGTTACTGGACGAATCCAGGGTACAGTGGCGTAGGGGCTACGTTACTAGCCTGAAAATACAGGCTACAGTAGTGTAGGGGTTACATTACTGTACTAATAATCCTGGGTACAGTAGTGTAGGGTTTATGTTACTGGACTAATAATCCAGCGTACAGTGGAGTAGGGGTTACGTTACTGGAATAATACAACAGGGTATACTAGTGTAGGGGTTACGTTACTGGACTAATAATACAGGGTACAGTAGTGTTGGGGTTACGTTACAGGACTAATAATCCAGAGTACAGTAGTGTAGGGATTACGTTACTAGACTAATAATCCAGGGTACAGCAGTGCAGTTGTTACGTTACTGGACTAATAATCCTGGGTACAGTGGAGTAGGTGTTACGTTACTGGACTAATAATCCAGTGTACAGTAGTGTAGGAGTTACGTTACTCGACTGATAATCCACTGTACAGTAGTGCAGGATTTATGTTACTGGTCTAATAATCCAGGGTACAATAGTGTAGGAGTTATGTTACTGGACTGATAATCCAGCGTACAGTAGTGTAGGCGTTACGTTACTGGACTAATAATCCAGCATACAGTAGTGTAGGAGTTACGTTACTTGATTGATAATCCAGCGTACAGTAGTATAGGAGTTACGTTACTGGACTAATAATCCAGGGTACAGTAGTGTAGGGGTTACGTTTCTGGACTAATAATCCTGGGTACAGTAGTGTAGGCGTGACGTTTCTGGACTAATAATCCTGGGTACAGTAGTGTAGGGGTTACGTTACTGGACTAATAATCCAGGGTACAGTAGTATAAGGGTTATGTTACTGGACTAATAATCGTGGGTACATTAGTGTAGGGGTTACGTTACTGGACTAATAATCCAGGATACAGTATTATAAGGGTTATGTTACTGGACTAATAATCCAGGGTACAGTAGTGTAGGGGTTATGCTTCTGGACTAATAATCCTGGGTACAGTAGTGTAGGGGTTACGTAACTGGACAAATAACCCCAGGTACAGTAGTGTAGGGGATACATTACTGGACTAATAATCTAGGGTACAGTAGTATAAGGGTTACGTTACTGGAATAATAATCCAGTTTACAGTAGTGTAGGAGTTACATTACTGGACTGATAATCCAGTGAAAAGTATTGTAGGAGTTACGTTACTTGACTGATAATCCAGTGTACAGTAGTGTAGGAGTTACGTTACTGGACTAATAATCCAGGGTACAGTAGTGTTGGAGTTATGTTACTGGACTAATAATCCAGGGTACAGTAGTGTATGGGTTACGTTACTGGACTGATAATCCAGCGTACAGTAGTGTAGGAGTTACGTTACTGGACTGATAATCCAGTGTACAGTAGTGTAGCAGTTACGTTACTGGACTGATAATCCACTGTACAGTAGTGTAGGAGTTACGTCACTGGACTAATAATCCAGGGTACAATAGTGTAGGAGTTATATTACTGGACTGATAATCCAGCGTACATTAGTGTAGGAGTTACGTTACTGGACTAATAATCCAGCATACAGTAGTGTAGGAGTTACGTTACTTGACTGATAATCCAGCATACAGTAGTGTAGGAGTTACGTCACTGGACTAATAATCCAGGGTACAGTATTGTAGGAGTTATGTTACTGGACTGATAATCCAGCGTACAGTAGTGTAGGAGTTACGTTACTGGACTAATAATCCAGGGTACAGTAGTGTAGCAGTTACATTACTGGACTAATAATTCAGGCTACTGTAGTGTAGGGGTTACGTTACTGGATTAATAATCCAGGTTACAGTAGTGTAGGGGTTACGTTACTGGAATAATAATCCAGGGTACAGTAGTATAGGGGATACGTTACTGGACTAATAATCTAGGGTACAGTAGTATAAGGGTTACGTTACTTGACTAATAATCCAGGGTACAGTCGTATAGGGGTTTCGTTACTGGACTGATAATCGAGCGTACAGCAGTGCAGGAGTTACGTTAGTGGACTAATAATCCAGCGTACATTAGTGTAGGGGTTACGTTACTGGACTGATAATCCAGTGTACAGTAATGTAGGAGTTACGTTACTGGACTGATAATCCAGTGTACAGTAATGTAGGAGTTACGTCACTGGACTAATAATCCAGGGTACAGCAGTGTAGGAGTTATGTTACTGGACTGATAATCCAGCGTACAGTAGTGCAGGAGTTACCTTACTGGACTAATAATCCAGCGTACAGTGTTGTAGGAGTTAAGTAACTTGACTGATAATCCAGCGTACAGTAGTGTAGGAGTTACGTTACTGGACTAATAATCCAGTGTACAGTAGTGTAGGAGTTACATTACTGGACTAATAATCCAGGGTACAGTAGTGTAGGAGTTACGTTACTGGACCGATAATCCAGGGTACAGTAGTGTAGGAGTTATGTTACTGGACCGATAATCCAGGGTACAGTAGTGTATGGGTTAGGTTACTGGACTGATAATCCAGCGTACAGTAGTGTAGGAGTAACGTTACTGGACGAATAATCCCGGGTACAGTAGTGTAGCAGTTACATTACTGGACTAAGAATTCAGGCTACTGTAGTGTAGGGGTTACGTTACTGGATTAATAATCCAGGGTACAATAGTGTAGGGGTTACGTTACTGGAAAAATAATCCAGGGTAAAATTGTATAGGGGATACGTTACTGGACTAATAATCCAGGGTATAGTAGTATAAGTGTTACGTTACTTGACTAATAATCCAGGGTACCCTAGTCTAGGGGTTTCATTACTGGACTGATAATCCAGCGTACAGTAGTGTAGGAGTTACGTTACTGGACTAATAATCCAGTGTACAGTAGTGTAGGAGTTACATTACTGGACTGATAATCCAGTGTACAGTAGTGTAGCAGTTACGTTACTGGACTGATAATCCACTGTACAGTAGTGTAGGATTTACGTTACTGGACTAATAATCCAGGGTACAATAGTGTAGGAGTTATGTTACTGGACTGATAATCCAGCGTACAGTAGTGTAGGAGTTACGTTACTGGACTAATAATCCAGCATACAGTAGTGTAGGAGTTACGTTACTTGACTGATAATCCAGCGTACAGTAGTGTAGGAGTTACGTTACTGGACTAATAATCCAGGGTACAGTAGTGTAGGGGTTACGTTTCTGGACTAATAATCCTGGGTACAGTAGTGTAGGCGTGACGTTTCTGGACTAATAATCCTGGGTACAGTAGTGTAGGGGTTACGTTACTGGACTAATAATCCAGGGTACAGTAGTATAAGGGTTATGTTACTGGACTAATAATCGTGGGTACATTAGTGTAGGGGTTACGTTACTGGACTAATAATCCAGGCTACAGTAGTATAAGGGTTATGTTACTGGACTAATAATCTAGGGTACAGTAGTGTAGGGGTTATGCTTCTGGACTAATAATCCTGGGTACAGTAGTGTAGGGGTTACGTAACTGGACAAATAACCCCAGGTACAGTCGTATAGGGGATACATTACTGGACTAATAATCTAGGGTACAGTAGTATAAGGGTTACGTTACTGGAATAATAATCCAGTGTACAGTAGTGTAGGAGTTACATTACTGGACTGATAATCCAGTGAAAAGTATTGTAGGAGTTACGTTACTTGACTGATAATCCAGTGTACAGTAGTGTAGGAGTTACGTTACTGGACTAATAATCCAGGGTACAGTAGTGTTGGAGTTATGTTACTGGACTAATAATCCAGGGTACAGTAGTGTATGGGTTACGTTACTGGACTGATAATCCAGCGTACAGTAGTGTAGGAGTTACGTTACTGGACTGATAATCCAGTGTACAGTAGTGTAGCAGTTACGTTACTGGACTGATAATCCACTGTACAGTAGTGTAGGAGTTACGTCACTGGACTAATAATCCAGGGTACAATAGTGTAGGAGTTATATTACTGGACTGATAATCCAGCGTACATTAGTGTAGGAGTTACGTTACTGGACTAATAATCCAGCATACTGTACGTTACTTGACTGATAATCCAGCGTAAGGTAGTGTAGAAGTTACGTCACTGGACTAATAATCCAGGGTACCGTATTGTAGGAGTTATGTTACTGGACTGATAATCCAGCGTACAGTAGTGTAGGAGTTACGTTACTGGACTAATAATCCAGGGTACAGTAGTGTAGCAGTTACATTACTGGACTAATAATTCAGGCTACTGTAGTGTAGGGGTTACGTTACTGGATTAATAATCCAGGTTACAGTAGTGTAGGGGTTACGTTACTGGAATAATAATCCAGGGTACAGTAGTATAGGGGATACGTTACTGGACTAATAATCTAGGGTACAGTAGTATAAGGGTTACGTTACTTGACTAATAATCCAGGGTACAGTCGTATAGGGGTTTCGTTACTGGACTGATAATCGAGCGTACAGCAGTGCAGGAGTTACGTTAGTGGACTAATAATCCAGCGTACATTAGTGTAGGGGTTACGTTACTGGACTGATAATCCAGTGTACAGTAATGTAGGAGTTACGTTACTGGACTGATAATCCAGTGTACAGTAATGTAGGAGTTACGTCACTGGACTAATAATCCAGGGTACAGCAGTGTAGGAGTTATGTTACTGGACTGATAATCCAGCGTACAGTAGTGCAGGAGTTACCTTACTGGACTAATAATCCAGCGTACAGTGTTGTAGGAGTTAAGTAACTTGACTGATAATCCAGCGTACAGTAGTGTAGGAGTTACGTTACTGGACTAATAATCCAGTGTACAGTAGTGTAGGAGTTACATTACTGGACTAATAATCCAGGGTACAGTAGTGTAGGAGTTACGTTACTGGACCGATAATCCAGGGTACAGTAGTGTAGGAGTTATGTTACTGGACCGATAATCCAGGGTACAGTAGTGTATGGGTTAGGTTACTGGACTGATAATCCAGCGTACAGTAGTGTAGGAGTAACGTTACTGGACGAATAATCCCGGGTACAGTAGTGTAGCAGTTACATTACTGGACTAAGAATTCAGGCTACTGTAGTGTAGGGGTTACGTTACTGGATTAATAATCCAGGGTACAATAGTGTAGGGGTTACGTTACTGGAAAAATAATCCAGGGTAAAATTGTATAGGGGATACGTTACTGGACTAATAATCCAGGGTATAGTAGTATAAGTGTTACGTTACTTGACTAATAATCCAGGGTACCCTAGTCTAGGGGTTTCATTACTGGAATGATAATCCAGCGTACAGTAGTGTAGGAATTACATTACTGGACTAATAATCCAGCATACAGTAGTGTAGGAGTTACGTTACTGGACTGATAATCCAGTGTACAGTTCTGTAGCAGTTACGTTACTGGACTGATAATCCACTGTACAGTAGTGTAGGATTTACGTTACTGGACTAATAATCCAGGGTACAATAGTGTAGGAGTTATGTTACTGGACTGATAATCCAGCGTACAGTAGTGTAGGAGTTACGTTACTGGACTAATAATCCAGCATACAGTAGTGTAGGAGTTACGTTACTTGATTGATAATCCAGCGTACAGTAGTATAGGAGTTACGTTACTGGACTAATAATCCAGGGTACAGTAGTGTAGGGGTTACGTTTCTGGACTAATAATCCTGGGTACAGTAGTGTAGGCGTGACGTTTCTGGACTAATAATCCTGGGTACAGTAGTGTAGGGGTTACGTTACTGGACTAATAATCCAGGGTACAGTAGTATAAGGGTTATGTTACTGGACTAATAATCGTGGGTACATTAGTGTAGGGGTTACGTTACTGGACTAATAATCCAGGATACAGTATTATAAGGGTTATGTTACTGGACTAATAATCCAGGGTACAGTAGTGTAGGGGTTATGCTTCTGGACTAATAATCCTGGGTACAGTAGTGTAGGGGTTACGTAACTGGACAAATAACCCCAGGTACAGTCGTGTAGGGGATACATTACTGGACTAATAATCTAGGGTACAGTAGTATAAGGGTTACGTTACTGGAATAATAATCCAGTTTACAGTAGTGTAGGAGTTACATTACTGGACTGATAATCCAGTGAAAAGTATTGTAGGAGTTACGTTACTTGACTGATAATCCAGTGTACAGTAGTGTAGGAGTTACGTTACTGGACTAATAATCCAGGGTACAGTAGTGTTGGAGTTATGTTACTGGACTAATAATCCAGGGTACAGTAGTGTATGGGTTACGTTACTGGACTGATAATCCAGCGTACAGTAGTGTAGGAGTTACGTTACTGGACTGATAATCCAGTGTACAGTAGTGTAGCAGTTACGTTACTGGACTGATAATCCACTGTACAGTAGTGTAGGAGTTACGTCACTGGACTAATAATCCAGGGTACAATAGTGTAGGAGTTATATTACTGGACTGATAATCCAGCGTACATTAGTGTAGGAGTTACGTTACTGGACTAATAATCCAGCATACAGTAGTGTAGGAGTTACGTTACTTGACTGATAATCCAGCATACAGTAGTGTAGGAGTTACGTCACTGGACTAATAATCCAGGGTACAGTATTGTAGGAGTTATGTTACTGGACTGATAATCCAGCGTACAGTAGTGTAGGAGTTACGTTACTGGACTAATAATCCAGGGTACAGTAGTGTAGCAGTTACATTACTGGACTAATAATTCAGGCTACTGTAGTGTAGGGGTTACGTTACTGGATTAATAATCCAGGTTACAGTAGTGTAGGGGTTACGTTACTGGAATAATAATCCAGGGTACAGTAGTATAGGGGATACGTTACTGGACTAATAATCTAGGGTACAGTAGTATAAGGGTTACGTTACTTGACTAATAATCCAGGGTACAGTCGTATAGGGGTTTCGTTACTGGACTGATAATCGAGCGTACAGCAGTGCAGGAGTTACGTTAGTGGACTAATAATCCAGCGTACATTAGTGTAGGGGTTACGTTACTGGACTGATAATCCAGTGTACAGTAATGTAGGAGTTACGTTACTGGACTGATAATCCAGTGTACAGTAATGTAGGAGTTACGTCACTGGACTAATAATCCAGGGTACAGCAGTGTAGGAGTTATGTTACTGGACTGATAATCCAGCGTACAGTAGTGCAGGAGTTACCTTACTGGACTAATAATCCAGCGTACAGTGTTGTAGGAGTTAAGTAACTTGACTGATAATCCAGCGTACAGTAGTGTAGGAGTTACGTTACTGGACTAATAATCCAGTGTACAGTAGTGTAGGAGTTACATTACTGGACTAATAATCCAGGGTACAGTAGTGTAGGAGTTACGTTACTGGACCGATAATCCAGGGTACAGTAGTGTAGGAGTTATGTTACTGGACCGATAATCCAGGGTACAGTAGTGTATGGGTTAGGTTACTGGACTGATAATCCAGCGTACAGTAGTTTAGGAGTAACGTTACTGGACGAATAATCCCGGGTACAGTAGTGTAGCAGTTACATTACTGGACTAAGAATTCAGGCTACTGTAGTGTAGGGGTTACGTTACTGGATTAATAATCCAGGGTACAATAGTGTAGGGGTTACGTTACTGGAAAAATAATCCAGGGTAAAATTGTATAGGGGATACGTTACTGGACTAATAATCCAGGGTATAGTAGTATAAGTGTTACGTTACTTGACTAATAATCCAGGGTACCCTAGTCTAGGGGTTTCATTACTGGAATGATAATCCAGCGTACAGTAGTGTAGGAATTACATTACTGGACTAATAATCCAGCATACAGTAGTGTAGGAGTTACGTTACTGGACTGATAATCCAGTGTACAGTTCTGTAGCAGTTACGTTACTGGACTGATAATCCACTGTACAGTAGTGTAGGATTTACGTTACTGGACTAATAATCCAGGGTACAATAGTGTAGGAGTTATGTTACTGGACTGATAATCCAGCGTACAGTAGTGTAGGAGTTACGTTACTGGACTAATAATCCAGCATACAGTAGTGTAGGAGTTACATTACTTGACTGATAATCCAGCGTACAGTAGTGTAGGAGTTACGTTACTGGACTAATAATCCAGGGTACAGTAGTATAGGGGTTACGTTACTGGACAAATAATCCAGGGTACCGTAGTATAAGGGTTATGTTACTGGACTATTAATCGTGGGTACATTAGTGTAGCGGTTACGTTACTGGACTAATAATCCAGGCTACAGTAGTATAAGGGTTACGTTACTGGACTAATAATCCAGGCTACAGTAGTATAAGGGTTACGTTACTGGACTAATAATACAGGGTACAGTAGTGAATGGGTTACGTTACTGGACTGATAATCCAGCGTACAGTAGTGTAGGAGATACGTTACTGGACTAATAACCAGCGTACAGTAGTGTAGGAGTTACGTTACTGGACTAATAATCCAGTGTACAGTAGTATAAGGGTTATGTTACTGGTCTAATAATTGTGGGTACATTAGTGTAGGGGTTACGTTACTGGACTAATAATCCAGCATACAGTAGTATAAGGGTTATGTTACTGGACTAATAATCCAGGGTACAGTAGTGTAGTGATTACGTTACTGGACTAATAATCCAGGATACAGTAGTATAAGGGTTAAGTTACTGGACTAATAATCCAGGGTACAGTAGTGTAGGGGATATGTTTCTGGACTAATAATCCTGGGTACAGTAGTGTAGGGGTTACGTTACTGGACTAATAATCCAGGGTACAGTAGTGTAGGAGTTACGTTACTGGACTAATAATCCAGGGTACAGTAGTGTTGGAGTTATGTTACTAGACTAATAATCCAGACTACAGTAGTATAAGGGTTATGTTACTGGACTAATAATCCAGGGTACAGTAGTGTAGGGGTTACGTTACTGGACTAATAATCCAGGGTACAGTACTATAAGGGTTATGTTACTGGACTAATAATCCAGGGTACAGTAGTGTAGGGGTTACGTTTCTGGACTAATAACCCTGGGTACAGTAGTGTAGGGGTTACGTTACTGGACTAATAATCCAGGGTACAGTAGTGTAGGAGTTACGTTACTGGACTAATAATCCAGGGTACAGTAGTGTTGGAGTTATGTTACTGGACTAATAATCCAGGGGACAGGAGTGTATGGATTATGTTACTGGACTGATAATCCAGTATACAGTAGTGTAGGTGTTACGTTACTGGACTAATAATCCAGGGTACAGTAGTGTAGCAGTTACATTACTGGACTAATAATTCAGGCTACTGTAGTGTAGGGGTTATGTTACTGGACTAATAATCCAGGGTACAGTAGTGTAGGAGTTGCGTTACTGCACTAATAATCCAGGGTACAGTAGTATAGGGGATACGTTACTGCACCAATAATCCAGGGTACAGTAGTGTAGGAGTTACGTTACTGGACTGATAATCCACTGTACAGTAGTGTAGGAGTTACGTTACTGGACTAATAATCCAGGGTACAGTAGTGTTGGAGTTATGTTACTGGACTAATAATCCAGGGGACAGGAGTGTATGGATTATGTTACTGGACTGATAATCCAGTATACAGTAGTGTAGGTGTTACGTTACTGGACTAATAATCCAGGGTACAGTAGTGTAGCAGTTACATTACTGGACTAATAATTCAGGCTACTGTAGTGTAGGGGTTATGTTACTGGACTAATAATCCAGGGTACAGTAGTGTAGGAGTTGCGTTACTGCACTAATAATCCAGGGTACAGTAGTATAGGGGATACGTTACTGCACCAATAATCCAGGGTACAGTAGTGTAGGAGTTACGTTACTGGACTGATAATCCACTGTACAGTAGTGTAGGAGTTACGTTACTGGACTAATAATCCAGGGTACAGTAGTGTAGGAGTTATGTTACTGGACCGATATTCCAGGGTACAGTAGTGTATGGGTTAGGTTACTGGACTGATAATCCAGCGTACAGTAGTGTAGGAGTAACGTTACTGGATGAATAATCCAGGGTACAGTAGTGTAGCAGTTACATTACTGGACTAAGAATTCAGGCTACTGTAGTGTAGGGGTTATGTTACTGGATTAATAATCCAGGGTACAATAGTGTAGGGGTTACGTTACTGGAATAATAATCCAGGGTAAAATAGTATAGGGGATACGTTACTGGACTAATAATCCAGGGTATAGTAGTATAAGTGTTACGTTACTTGACTAATAATCCAGGGTACCGTAGTATAGGGGTTTCGTTACTGGACTGATAATCCAGCGTACAGTAGTGTAGCAGTTACGTTACTGGACTGATAATCCACTGTACAGTAGTGTAGGATTTACGTTACTGGACTAATAATCCAGGGTACAATAGTGTAGGAGTTATGTTACTGGACTGATAATCCAGCGTACAGTAGTGTAGGAGTTACGTTACTGGACTAATAATCCAGCATACAGTAGTGTAAGAGTTACGTTACTTGACTGATAATCCAGCGTACAGTAGTGTAGGAGTTACGTTACTGGACTAATAATCCAGGGTACAGTAGTGTAGGGGTTACGTTTCTGGACTAATAATCCTGGGTACAGTAGTGTAGGCGTGACGTTTCTGGACTAATAATCCTGGGAACAGTAGTATAAGGGTTATGTTACTGGACTAATAATCCAGGGCACAGTAGTATAAGGGTTATGTTACTGGACTAATAATCGTGGGTACATTAGTGTAGGGGTTACGTTACTGGACTAATAATCCAGGCTACAGTAGTATAAGGGTTATGTTACTGGACTAATAATACAAGGTACAGTAGTGTAGGGGTTACGTAACTGGACTAATAACACAGGGTACAGTAGTATAAGGGTAATGTTACTGGACTAATAATCCAGGGTACAGTAGTGTAGGAGTTACGTTACTGGACTAATAATCCAGGGTACAGTAGTATAGGGGATACGTTACTGGACTGATAATCTAGGGTACAGTAGTATAAGGATTACGTTACTGGAATAATAATCCAGTGTACAGTAGTGTAGGAGTTACATTACTGGACTGATAATCCAGTGAAAGGTATTGTAGGAGTTACGTTACTTGACTGATAATCCAGTGTACAGTAGTGTAGGGGTTACGTTTCTGGACTACTAATCCAGGGTACAGTAGTGTAGGAGTTACGTTACTGGACTAAAAATCCAGGGTACAGTAGTGTAGGAGTTACGTTACTGGACTAATAATCCAGGGTACAGTAGTGTAAGGGTTACGTTACTGGATTGATAATCCAGCGTTCAGTAGTGTAGGAGTTACGTTACTGGACTAATAATCCAGTGTATAGTATTGTAGGAATTACGTTACTGGACTGATAATCCAGTGTACAGTAGTGTAGCAGTTACGTTACTGGACTGATAATCCACTGTACAGTAGTGTAGGAGCTACGTCACTGGACTAATAATCCAGGGTAAAATAGTGTAGGAGTTATGTTACTGGACTGATAATCCAGCGTACAGTAGTCTAGGAGTTACGTTACTGGACTAATAATCCAGCATACAGTAGTGTAGGAGTTACGTTACTTGACTGATAATCCAGCGTACAGTAGTGTAGGAGTTACGCTACTGGACTAATAATCCAGGGTACAGTAGTGTAGGGGTTACGTTTCTGGACTAATAATCCTGGATACAGAAGTGTAGGAGTGACATTTCTGGACTAATAATCCAGGGTACAGTAGTGTAGGGGTTACATTACTGGACTAATAATCCAGGGTACAGTAGTATAAGGGTTATGTTACTAGACTAATAATTGTGGGTACATTAGTGTAGGTGTTACGTTACTGGACGAATAATCCAGGCTACAGTAGTATAAGGGTTATGTTACTGGACTAATCATCCAGGGTACAGTAGTGTAGTGGTTACGTTACTGGACTAATAATCCAGGATACAGTAGTATAAGGGTTATGTTACTGGACTATTAATCGAGGGTACAGTAGTATAAGGGTTATGTTAGTGGAATATTAATCGTGAGTACAGTAGTGTAGGAGTTACGTTACTGGACTAATAATCCAGACTACAGTAGTATAAGGGTTATGTTACTGGACTAATAATCCAGGGTACAGTAGTGTAGGGGTTACGTTACTGGACTAATAATCCACGGTACAGTAGTATAAGGGTTATGTTACTGGACTAATAATCCAGGGTACAGTAGTGTAGGGGTTACGTTTCTGTACTAATAATCCTGGGTACAGTAGTGTAGGGGTTACGTTACTGGACTAATAATCCAGGGTACAGTAGTGTAGGAGTTATGTTATTGGACTGATAATCCAGCGTTCAGTAGTGTAGGAGTTACGTTACTGGACTAATAATCCAGCGTACAGTAGTGTAGGAGTTACGTTACTTGATTGATAATCCAGCGTACAGTAGTGTAGTAGTTACGTTACTGGACTAATAATCCAGGGTACAGTAGTGTAGGTGTTACGTTTCTGGACTAAAAATCCTGGGTACCGTAGTGTAGGGTTGACGTTTCTGGACTAATAATCTTGGGTAAAGTAGTGTAGGTGTTACGTTACTGGACGAATAATCCAGGGTACAGTAGTATAAGGGTTGTGTTACTGGACTAATAATTGTGGGTACAGTAGTGTCGGGGTTACGTTACTGGACTAATAATCCAGACTACAGTAGTATAAGTGTTATGTTACTGGACTAATAATCCAGGGTACAGTAGTGTAGGGTTTACGTTACTGGACTAATAATCCAGGGTACAGTAGTATAAGGGTTATGTTACTGGACTAATAATCCAGGGTACAGTAGTGTAGTGGTTACGTATCTGGACTAATAATCCTGGGCACAGTAGTGTAAGGGTTACGTTATTGGACTAATAACCCAGGGTACAGTACTATAAGGGTTATGTTACTGGGCTAATAATCCAGGGTACAGTAGTGTATGTGTTACGTTACTGGACTAATAATCCAGGGTACAGTTGAATAGGGGATACGTTACTGGACTAATAATCTAGGGTACAGTAGAATAAGGGTTACGATACTGGACTAATAATCCAGTGTACAGTAGTGTAGGAGTTACATTACTGGACTGATAATCCAGTGTACAGTAGTGTAGGGGTTACATTACTGGACTACTAATCCAGGGTACAGTAGTGTAGGAGTTACGTTACTGGACTAATAATCCAAGGTACAGCAGTGTAGGAGTTACGTTAGTGGACTAATAATCCACGGTACTGTATTGTAGGAGTTATGTTACTGGACTAAGTATCCAGGGTACAGTAGTGTATGGGTTACGTTACTGGACTGATAATCCAGCGTACAGTAGTGTAGGAGTTACATTACTGGACTAAAAATCCAGGGTACAGTAGTGTAGCAGTTACATTACTGGACTAATAATTCAGGCTACTGCAGTGTAGGTGTTATGTTACTGGACTAATAATCCAGGGTACAGTAGTGTAGGAGTTACGTTACTGGACTAATAATCCAGCGTACAGTAGTGTAGTAGTTACGTTACTGGACTAATAATGCAGGGTACAGTAGTGTAGGGGTCACGTTTCTGGAATAAAAATCCTGGGTAAAGTAGTGTAGGGGTTACGTTACTGGACTAATAATCCAGACTACAGTAGTATAAGGGTTATGTTACTGGACTAATAATCCAGTGAAAAGTATTGTAGGAGTTATGTTACTGGACTGATAATCCAGTGTACAGTAGTGTAGGGGTTACATTACTGGACTACTAATCCAGGGTACAGTAGTGTAGGAGTTACGTTACTGGACTAATAATCCAGGGTACAGTAGTGTAGGAGTTATGTTACTGGACCGATAATCCAGGGTACAGTAGTGTATGGGTTAGGTTACTGGACTGATAATCCAGCGTACAGTAGTGTAGGAGTAACGTTACTGGACGAATAATCCCGGGTACAGTAGTGTAGCAGTTACATTACTGGACTAAGAATTCAGGCTACTGTAGTGTAGGGGTTACGTTACTGGATTAATAATCCAGGGTACAATAGTGTAGGGGTTACGTTACTGGAAAAATAATCCAGGGTAAAATTGTATAGGGGATACGTTACTGGACTAATAATCCAGGGTATAGTAGTATAAGTGTTACGTTACTTGACTAATAATCCAGGGTACCCTAGTCTAGGGGTTTCGTTACTGGACTGATAATCCAGCGTACAGTAGTGTAGGAATTACATTACTGGACTAATAATCCAGCATACAGTAGTGTAGGAGTTACGTTACTGGACTGATAATCCAGTGTACAGTTCTGTAGCAGTTACGTTACTGGACTGATAATCCACTGTACAGTAGTGTAGGATTTACGTTACTGGACTAATAATCCAGGGTACAATAGTGTAGGAGTTATGTTACTGGACTGATAATCCAGCGTACAGTAGTGTAGGAGTTACGTTACTGGACTAATAATCCAGCATACAGTAGTGTAGGAGTTACATTACTTGACTGATAATCCAGCGTACAGTAGTGTAGGAGTTACGTTACTGGACTAATAATCCAGGGTACAGTAGTATAGGGGTTACGTTACTGGACAAATAATCCAGGGTACCGTAGTATAAGGGTTATGTTACTGGACTAATAATCGTGGGTACATTAGTGTAGCGGTTACGTTACTGGACTAATAATCCAGGCTACAGTAGTATAAGGGTTACGTTACTGGACTAATAATACAGGGTACAGTAGTGAATGGGTTACGTTACTGGACTGATAATCCAGCGTACAGTAGTGTAGGAGTTACGTTACTGGACTAATAACCAGCGTACAGTAGTGTAGGAGTTACGTTACTGGACTAATAATCCAGTGTACAGTAGTATAAGGGTTATGTTACTGGTCTAATAATCGTGGGTACATTAGTGTAGGGGTTACGTTACTGGACTAATAATCCAGCATACAGTAGTATAAGGGTTATGTTACTGGACTAATAATCCAGGGTACAGTAGTGTAGTGATTACGTTACTGGACTAATAATCCAGGATACAGTAGTATAAGGGTTAAGTTACTGGACTAATAATCCAGGGTACAGTAGTGTAGGGGATATGTTTCTGGACTAATAATCCTGGGTACAGTAGTGTAGGGGTTACGTTACTGGACTAATAATCCAGGGTACAGTAGTGTAGGAGTTACGTTACTGGACTAATAATCCAGGGTACAGTAGTGTTGGAGTTATGTTACTAGACTAATAATCCAGACTACAGTAGTATAAGGGTTATGTTACTGGACTAATAATCCAGGGTACAGTAGTGTAGGAGTTACGTTACTGGACTAATAATCCAGTGTACAGTAGTATAAGGGTTATGTTACTGGTCTAATAATCGTGGGTACATTAGTGTAGGGGTTACGTTACTGGACTAATAATCCAGCATACAGTAGTATAAGGGTTATGTTACTGGACTAATAATCCAGGGTACAGTAGTGTAGTGATTACGTTACTGGACTAATAATCCAGGATACAGTAGTATAAGGGTTAAGTTACTGGACTAATAATCCAGGGTACAGTAGTGTAGGGGATATGTTTCTGGACTAATAATCCTGGGTACAGTAGTGTAGGGGTTACGTTACTGGACTAATAATCCAGGGTACAGTAGTGTAGGAGTTACGTTACTGGACTAATAATCCAGGGTACAGTAGTGTTGGAGTTATGTTACTAGACTAATAATCCAGACTACAGTAGTATAAGGGTTATGTTACTGGACTAATAATCCAGGGTACAGTAGTGTAGGGGTTACGTTACTGGACTAATAATCCAGTGTACAGTACTATAAGGGTTATGTTACTGGACTAATAATCCAGGGTACAGTAGTGTA
The DNA here is from genome assembly GCF_017639515.1 of Carcharodon carcharias. Taxonomy (NCBI): domain Eukaryota; kingdom Metazoa; phylum Chordata; class Chondrichthyes; order Lamniformes; family Lamnidae; genus Carcharodon; species Carcharodon carcharias. Next base: position 4,757,944 of record NC_054490.1, read on the forward strand.
GGGGTTACGTTTCTGGACTAATAATCCTGGGTACAGTAGTGTAGGGGTTACGTTACTGGACTAATAATCCAGGGTACAGTAGTGTAGGTGTTACGTTACTGGACTAATAATCCAGGGTACTGTAGTGTTGGAGTTATGTTACTGGACTAATAATCCAGGGGACAGGAGTGTATGGATTATGTTACTGGACTGATAATCCAGTATACAGTAGTGTAGGTGTTACGTTACTGGACTAATAATCCAGGGTACAGTAGTGTAGCAGTTACATTACTGGACTAATAATTCAGGCTACTGTAGTGTAGGGGTTATGTTACTGGACTAATAATCCAGGGTACAGTAGTGTAGGAGTTGCGTTACTGCACTAATAATCCAGGGTACAGTAGTATAGGGGATACGTTACTGCACCAATAATCCAGGGTACAGTAGTGTAGGAGTTACGTTACTGGACTAATAATCCAGGGTACAGTAGTGTAGGAGTTATGTTACTGGACCGATATTCCAGGGTACAGTAGTGTATGGGTTAGGTTACTGGACTGATAATCCAGCGTACAGTAGTGTAGGAGTAACGTTACTGGACGAATAATCCAGGGTACAGTAGTGTAGCAGTTACATTACTGGACTAAGAATTCAGGCTACTGTAGTGTAGGGGTTATGTTACTGGATTAATAATCCAGGGTACAATAGTGTAGGGGTTACGTTACTGGAATAATAATCCAGGGTAAAATAGTATAGGGGATACGTTACTGGACTAATAATCCAGGGTATAGTAGTATAAGTGTTACGTTACTTGACTAATAATCCAGGGTACCGTAGTATAGGGGTTTCGTTACTGGACTGATAATCCAGCGTACAGTAGTGTAGCAGTTACGTTACTGGACTGATAATCCACTGTACAGTAGTGTAGGATTTACGTTACTGGACTAATAATCCAGGGTACAATAGTGTAGGAGTTATGTTACTGGACTGATAATCCAGCGTACAGTAGTGTAGGAGTTACGTTACTGGACTAATAATCCAGCATACAGTAGTGTAAGAGTTACGTTACTTCACTGATAATCCAGCGTACAGTAGTGTAGGAGTTACGTTACTGGACGAATAATCCAGGGTACAGTAGTGTAGGGGTTACGTTTCTGGACTAATAATCCTGGGTACAGTAGTGTAGGCGTGACGTTTCTGGACTAATAATCCTGGGAACAGTAGTATAAGGGTTATGTTACTGGACTAATAATCCAGGGTACAGTAGTATAAGGTTTATGTTACTGGACTAATAATCGTGGGTACATTAGTGTAGGGGTTACGTTACTGGACTAATAATGCAGGCTACAGTAGTATAAGGGTTATGTTACTGGACTAATAATACAAGGTACAGTAGTGTAGGGGTTACGTAACTGGACTAATAACACAGGGTACAGTAGTATAAGGGTAATGTTACTGGACTAATAATCCAGGGTACAGTAGTGTAGGAGTTACGTTACTGGACTAATAATCCAGGGTACAGTAGTATAGGGGATACGTTACTGGACTGATAATCTAGGGTACAGTAGTATAAGGGTTACGTTACTGGAATAATAATCCAGTGTACAGTAGTGTAGGAGTTACATTACTGGACTGATAATCCAGTGAAAAGTATTTTAGGAGTTACGTTACTTGACTGATAATCCAGTGTACAATAGTGTAGCGGTTACGTTGCTGGACTACTAATCTAGGGTACAGTAGTATAAGGGTTACGTTACTGGAATAATAATCCAGCGTTCAGTAGTGTAGGAGTTACGTTACTGGACTAATAATCCAGTGTACAGTATTGTAGGAATTACGTTACTGGACTGATAATCCAGTGTACAGTAGTGTAGCAGTTACGTTACTGGACTGATAATCCACTGTACAGTAGTGAAGGAGTTACGTCACTGGACTAATAATCCAGGGTACAATAGTGTAGGAGTTATGTTACTGGACTGATAATCCAGCGTACAGTAGTGTAGGAGTTACGTTACTGGACTAATAATCCAGCATACAGTAGTGTAGGAGTTACGTTACTTGACTGATAATCCAGCGTACAGTAGTGTAGGAGTTACGCTACTGGACTAATAATCCAGGGTACAGTAGTGTAGGGGTTACGTTTCTGGACTAATAATCCTGGGTACAGAAGTGTAGGAGTGACATTTCTGGACTAATAATCCAGGGTACAGAAGTGTAGGGGTTACATTACTGGACTAATAATCCAGGGTACAGTAGTATAAGGGTTATGTTACTGGACTAATAATCGTGGGTACATTAGTGTAGGTGCTACGTTACTGGACGAATAATCCAGGCTACAGTAGTATAAGGGTTATGTTACTGGACTAATCATCCAGGGTACAGTAGTGTAGTGGTTACGTTACTGGACTAATAATCCCGGATACAGTAGTATAAGGGTTATGTTACTGGACTATTAATCGAGGGTACAGTAGTATAAGGGTTATGTTAGTGGAATATTAATCGTGAGTACAGTAGTGTAGGAGTTACGTTACTGGACTAATAATCCAGACTACAGTAGTGTATGGGTTACTGTTTCTGTACTAATAATCCTGGGTACAGTAGTGTAGGGGTTTACGTTACTGGACTAATAATCCACGGGTACAGTAGTGTAGGAGTTATGTTACTGGACTGAATAATCCAGGCGTTCAGTAGTGTAGGAGTTAATTTACTGTACTAATAATCCAGGGTACAGTAGTGTAGGGGGTTGCGTTACTGGATTGATAATCCAGCGTACAGTAGTGTAGGAGTTACTGTTACTGGACTGAATAATCCAAGGTTCAGTGTGTAGGTGTTACGTTTCTGGACTAAAAATCCTGCGTACCGTAGTGTAGGGTTGACGTTTCTTGACTAGATAATCTGCGTACAGTAGTGTAGGTAGTTACGTTACTGGACTAATAATCCAGGGTACAGTAGTATAGGGTTACGTGTTCTGGACTAATAATCTGGGTACAGTAGTGTCGGGTTACGTTACTGGACTATAATCCAGGCTACAAGTAGTATAGGTGTTACGTTACTGGACGAATAATCCAGGGTACAGTAGTATAAGGGTTGTGTTACTGGACTAATAATTGTGGGTACAGTAGTGTCGGGGTTACGTTACTGGACTAATAATCCAGACTACAGTAGTATAAGTGTTATGTTACTGGACTAATAATCCAGGGTACAGTAGTGTAGGGTTTACGTTACTGGACTAATAATCCAGGGTACAGTAGTGTAGTGGTTACGTTTCTGGACTAATAATCCTGGGCACAGTAGTGTAAGGGTTACGTTATTGGACTAATAACCCAGGGTACAGTACTATAAGGGTTATGTTACTGGGCTAATAATCCAGGGTACAGTAGTGTATGTGTTACGTTACTGGACTAATAATCCAGGGTACAGTTGAATAGGGGATACGTTACTGGACTAATAATCTAGGGTACAGTAGAATAAGGGTTACGATCCTGGACTAATAATCCAGTGTACAGTAGTGTAGGAGTTACATTACTGGACTGATAATCCAGTGTACAGTAGTGTAGGGGTTACATTACTGGACTACTAATCCAGGGTACAGTAGTGTAGGAGTTACGTTACTGGACTAATAATCCAAGGTACAGCAGTGTAGGGGTTACGTTACTGGACTAATAATCCACGGTACTGTATTGTAGGAGTTATGTTACTGGACTAAGTATCCAGGGTACAGTAGTGTATGGGTTACGTTACTGGACTGATAATCCAGCGTACAGTAGTGTAGGAGTTACATTACTGAACTAAAAATCCAGGGTACAGTAGTGTAGCAGTTACATGACTGGACTAATAATTCAGGCTACTGCAGTGTAGGTGTTATGTTACTGGACTAATAATCCAGGGTACAGTAGTGTAGGAGTTACGTTACTGGACTAATAATCCAGCGTACAGTAGTGTAGTAGTTACGTTACTGGAATAATAATGCAGGGTACAGTAGTATAGGGGTTACGTTACTGGACAAATAATCCAGGGTACCGTAGTATAAGGGTTATGTTACTGGACTAATAATCGTGGGTACATTAGTGTAGCGGTTACGTTACTGGACTAATAATCCAGGCTACAGTAGTATAAGGGTTACGTTACTGGACTAATAATACAGGGTACAGTAGTGAATGGGTTACGTTACTGGACTGATAATCCAGCGTACAGTAGTGTAGGAGTTACGTTACTGGACTAATAACCAGTGTACAGTAGTGTAGGAGTTACGTTACTGGACTAATAATCCAGTGTACAGTAGTATAAGGGTTATGTTACTGGTCTAATAATCGTGGGTACATTAGTGTAGGGGTTACGTTACTGGACTAATAATCCAGCATACAGTAGTATAAGGGTTATGTTACTGGACTAATAATCCAGGGTACAGTAGTGTAGTGATTACGTTACTGGACTAATAATCCAGGATACAGTAGTATAAGGGTTAAGTTACTGGACTAATAATCCAGGGTACAGTAGTGTAGGGGATATGTTTCTGGACTAATAATCCTGGGGACAGTAGTGTAGGGGTTACGTTACTGGACTAATAATCCAGGGTACAGTAGTGTAGGAGTTACGTTACTGGACTAATAATCCAGGGTACAGTAGTGTTGGAGTTATGTTACTAGACTAATAATCCAGACTACAGTAGTATAAGGGTTATGTTACTGGACTAATAATCCAGGGTACAGTAGTGTAGGAGTTACGTTACTGGACTAATAATCCAGTGTACAGTAGTATAAGGGTTATGTTACTGGTCTAATAATCGTGGGTACATTAGTGTAGGGGTTACGTTACTGAACTAATAATCCAGCATACAGTAGTATAAGGGTTATGTTACTGGACTAATAATCCAGGGTACAGTAGTGTAGTGATTACATTACTGGACTAATAATCCAGGATACAGTAGTATAAGGGTTAAGTTACTGGACTAATAATCCAGGGTACAGTAGTGTAGGGGATATGTTTCTGGACTAATAATCCTGGGTACAGTAGTGTAGGGGTTACGTTACTGGACTAATAATCCAGGGTACAGTAGTGTAGGAGTTACGTTACTGGACTAATAATCCAGGGTACAGTAGTGTTGGAGTTATGTTACTAGACTAATAATCCAGACTACAGTAGTATTAGTGTTATGTTACTGGACTAATAATCCAGGGTACAGTAGTGTAGGGGTTACGTTACTGGACTAATAATCCAGGGTACAGTACTATAAGGGTTATGTTACTGGACTAATAATCCAGGGTACAGTAGTGTAGGGGTTACGTTTCTGGACTAATAATCCTGGGTACAGTAGTGTAGGGGTTACGTTACTGGACTAATAATCCAGGGTACAGTAGTGTAGGAGTTACGTTACTGGACTAATAATCCAGGGTACAGTAGTGTTGGAGTTATGTTACTGGACTAATAATCCAGGGGACAGGAGTGTATGGATTATGTTACTGGACTGATAATCCAGTATACAGTAGTGTAGGTGTTACGTTACTGGACTAATAATCCAGGGTACAGTAGTGTAGCAGTTACATTACTGGACTAATAATTCAGGCTACTGTAGTGTAGGGGTTATGTTACTGGACTAATAATCGTGGGTACAGTAGTGTAGGAGTTGCGTTACTGCACTAATAATCCAGGGTACAGTAGTATAGGGGATACGTTACTGCACCAATAATCCAGGGTACAGTAGTGTAGGAGTTACGTTACTGGACTGATAATCCACTGTACAGTAGTGTAGGAGTTACGTTACTGGACTAATAATCCAGGGTACAGTAGTGTAGGAGTTATGTTACTGGACCGATATTCCAGGGTACAGTAGTGTATGGGTTAGGTTACTGGACTGATAATCCAGCGTACAGTAGTGTAGGAGTAACGTTACTGGACGAACAATCCAGGGTACAGTAGTGTAGCAGTTACATTACTGGACTAAGAATTCAGGCTACTGTAGTGTAGGGGTTATGTTACTGGATTAATAATCCAGGGTACAATAGTGTAGGGGTTACGTTACTGGAATAATAATCCAGGGTAAAATAGTATAGGGGATACGTTACTGGACTAATAATCCAGGGTATAGTAGTATAAGTGTTACGTTACTTGACTAATAATCCAGGGTACCGTAGTATAGGGGTTTCGTTACTGGACTGATAATCCAGCGTACAGTAGTGTAGCAGTTACGTTACTGGACTGATAATCCACTGTACAGTAGTGTAGGATTTACGTTACTGGACTAATAATCCAGGGTACAATAGTGTAGGAGTTATGTTACTGGACTGATAATCCAGCGTACAGTAGTGTAGGAGTTACGTTACTGGACTAATAATCCAGCATACAGTAGTGTAAGAGTTACGTTACTTGACTGATAATCCAGCGTGCAGTAGTGTAGGAGTTACGTTACTGGACGAATAATCCAGGGTACAGTAGTGTAGGGGTTACGTTTCTGGACTAATAATCCTGGGTACAGTAGTGTAGGCGTGACGTTTCTGGACTAATAATCCTGGGAACAGTAGTATAAGGGTTATGTTACTGGACTAATAATCCAGGGTACAGTAGTATAAGGTTTATGTTACTGGACTAATAATCGTGGGTACATTAGTGTAGGGGTTACGTTACTGGACTAATAATCCAGGCTACAGTAGTATAAGGGTTATGTTACTGGACTAATAATACAAGGTACAGTAGTGTAGTGGTTACGTAACTGGACTAATAACACAGGGTACAGTAGTATAAGGGTAATGTTACTGGACTAATAATCCAGGGTACAGTAGTGTAGGAGTTACGTTACTGGACTAATAATCCAGGGTACAGTAGTATAGGGGATACGTTACTGGACTGATAATCTAGGGTACAGTAGTATAATGGTTACGTTACTGGAATAATAATCCAGTGTACAGTAGTGTAGGAGTTACATTACTGGACTGATAATCCAGTGAAAAGTATTGTAGGAGTTACGTTACTTGACTGATAATCCAGTGTACAGTAGTGTAGGGGTTACGTTTCTGGACTACTAATCCAGGGTACAGTAGTGTAGGAGTTACGTTACTGGACTAAAAATCCAGGGTACAGTAGTGTAGGAGTTACGTTACTGGACTAATAATCCAGGGTACAGTAGTGTATGGGTTACGTTACTGGACTGATAATCCAGCGTTCAGTAGTGTAGGAGTTACGTTACTGGATTAATAATCCAGTGTACAGTATTGTAGGAATTACGTTACTGGACTGATAATCCAGTGTACAGTAGTGTAGCAGTTACGTTACTGGACTGATAATCCACTGTAAAGTAGTGTAGGAGTTACGTCACTGGACTAATAATCCAGGGTACAATAGTGTAGGAGTTATGTTACTGGACTGATAATCCAGCGTACAGTAGTGTAGGAGTTACGTTACTGGACTAATAATCCAGCATACAGTAGTGTAGGAGTTACGTTACTTGACTGATAATCCAGCGTACAGTAGTGTAGGAGTTACGCTACTGGACTAATAATCCAGGGTACAGAAGTGTAGGAGTGACATTTCTGGACTAATAATCCAGGGTACAGTAGTGTAGGGGTTACATTACTGGACTAATAATCCAGGGTACAGTAGTATAAGGGTTATGTTACTAGACTAATAATCGTGGGTACATTAGTGTAGGTGTTACGTTACTGGACGCATAATCCAGGCTACAGTAGTATAAGGGTTATGTTACTGGACTAATCATCCAGGGTACAGTAGTGTAGTGGTTACGTTACTGGACTAATAATCCAGGATACAGTAGTATAAGGGTTATGTTACTGGACTATTAATCGAGGGTACAGTAGTATAAGGGTTATGTTAGTGGAATATTAATCGTGAGTACAGTAGTGTAGGAGTTACGTTACTGGACTAATAATCCAGACTACAGTAGTATAAGGGTTATGTTACTGGACTAATAATCCAGGGTACAGTAGTGTAGGGGTTACGTTACTGGACTAATAATCCACGGTACAGTAGTATAAGGGTTATGTTACTGGACTAATAATCCAGGGTACAGTAGTGTAGGGGTTACGTTTCTGTACTAATAATCCTGGGTACAGTAGTGTAGGGGTTACGTTACTGGACTAATAATCCAGGGTACAGTAGTGTAGGAGTTATGTTACTGGACTGATAATCCAGCGTTCAGTAGTGTAGGAGTTACGTTACTGGACTAATAATCCAGCGTACAGTAGTGTAGGAGTTACGTTACTTGATTGATAATCCAGCGTACAGTAGTGTAGTAGTTACGTTACTGGACTAATAATCCAGGGTACAGTAGTGTAGGTGTTACGTTTCTGGACTAAAAATCCTGGGTACCGTAGTGTAGGGTTGACGTTTCTGGACTAATAATCTTGGGTAAAGTAGTGTAGGTGTTACGTTACTGGACGAATAATCCAGGGTACAGTAGTATAAGGGTTGTGTTACTGGACTAATAATTGTGGGTACAGTAGTGTCGGGGTTACGTTACTGGACTAATAATCCAGACTACAGTAGTATAAGTGTTATGTTACTGGACTAATAATCCAGGGTACAGTAGTGTAGGGTTTACGTTACTGGACTAATAATCCAGGGTACAGTAGTATAAGGGTTATGTTACTGGACTAATAATCCAGGGTACAGTAGTGTACTGGTTACGTTTCTGGACTAATAATCCTGGGCACAGTAGTGTAAGGGTTACGTTATTGGACTAATAACCCAGGGTACAGTACTATAAGGGTTATGTTACTGGGCTAATAATCCAGGGTACAGTAGTGTATGTGTTACGTTACTGGACTAATAATCCAGGGTACAGTTGAATAGGGGATACGTTACTGGACTAATAATCTAGGGTAAAGTAGAATAAGGGTTACGATACTGGACTAATAATCCAGTGTACAGTAGTGTAGGAGTTACATTACTGGACTGATAATCCAGTGTACAGTAGTGTAGGGGTTACATTACTGGACTACTAATCCAGGGTACAGTAGTGTAGGGGTTACGTTACTGGACTAATAATCGACGGTACTGTATTGTAGGAGTTATGTTACTGGACTAATAATCCAAGGTACAGCAGTGTAGAGGTTACGTTACTGGACTAATAATCCACGGTACTGTATTGTAGGAGTTATGTTACTGGACTAAGTATCCAGGGTACAGTAGTGTATGGGTTACGTTACTGGACTGATAATCCAGCGTACAGTAGTGTAGGAGTTACATTACTGGACTGAAAATCCAGGGTACAGTAGTGTAGCAGTTACATTACTGGACTAATAATTCAGGCTACTGCAGTGTAGGTGTTATGTTACTGGACTAATAATCCAGGGTACAGTAGTGTAGGAGTTACGTTACTGGACTAATAATCCAGCGTACAGTAGTGTAGTAGTTACGTTACTGGACTAATAATGCAGGGTACAGTAGTGTAGGGGTTACGTTTCTGGAATAAAAATCCTGGGTAAAGTAGTGTAGGGGTTACGTTACTGGACTAATAATCCAGACTACAGTAGTATAAGGGTTATGTTACTGGACTAATAATCCAGTGAAAAGTATTGTAGGAGTTATGTTACTGGACTGATAATCCAGTGTACAGTAGTGTAGGGGTTACATTACTGGACTACTAATCCAGGGTACAGTAGTGTAGGAGTTACGTTACTGGACTAATATCCAGGGTACAGTAGTGTAGGAGTTATGTTACTGGACCGATAATCCAGGGTACAGTAGTGTATGGGTTAGGTTACTGGACTGATAATCCAGCGTACAGTAGTGTAGGAGTAACGTTACTGGACGAATAATCCCGGGTACAGTAGTGTAGCAGTTACATTACTGGACTAAGAATTCAGGCTACTGTAGTGTAGGGGTTACGTTACTGGATTAATAATCCAGGGTACAATAGTGTAGGGGTTACGTTACTGGAAAAATAATCCAGGGTAAAATTGTATAGGGGATACGTTACTGGACTAATAATCCAGGGTATAGTAGTATAAGTGTTACGTTACTTGACTAATAATCCAGGGTACCCTAGTCTAGGGTTTCGTTACTGGACTGATAATCCAGCGTACAGTAGTGTAGGAATTACATTACTGGACTAATAATCCAGCATACAGTAGTGTAGGAGTTACGTTACTGGACTGATAATCCAGTGTACAGTTCTGTAGCAGTTACGTTACTGGACTGATAATCCACTGTACAGTAGTGTAGGATTTACGTTACCGGACTAATAATCCAGGGTACAATAGTGTAGGAGTTATGTTACTGGACTGATAATCCAGCGTACAGTAGTGTAGGAGTTACGTTACTGGACTAATAATCCAGCATACAGTAGTGTAGGAGTTACATTACTTGACTGATAATCCAGCGTACAGTAGTGTAGGAGTTACGTTACTGGACTAATAATCCAGGGTACAGTAGTATAGGGGTTACGTTACTGGACAAATAATCCAGGGTACCGTAGTATAAGGGTTATGTTACTGGACTAATAATCGTGGGTACATTAGTGTAGCGGTTACGTTACTGGACTAATAATCCAGGCTACAGTAGTATAAGGGTTACGTTACTGGACTAATAATACAGGGTACAGTAGTGAATGGGTTACGTTACTGGACTGATAATCCAGCGTACAGTAGTGTAGGAGTTACGTTACTGGACTAATAACCAGCGTACAGTAGTGTAGGAGTTACGTTACTGGACTAATAATCCAGTGTACAGTAGTATAAGGGTTATGTTACTGGTCTAATAATCGTGGGTACATTAGTGTAGGGGTTACGTTACTGGACTAATAATCCAGCATACAGTAGTATAAGGGTTATGTTACTGGACTAATAATCCAGGGTACAGTAGTGTAGTGATTACGTTACTGGACTAATAATCCAGGATACAGTAGTATAAGGGTTAAGTTACTGGACTAATAATCCAGGGTACAGTAGTGTAGGGGATATGTTTCTGGACTAATAATCCTGGGTACAGTAGTGTAGGGGTTACGTTACTGGACTAATAATCCAGGGTACAGTAGTGTAGGAGTTACGTTACTGGACTAATAATCCAGGGTACAGTAGTGTTGGAGTTATGTTACTAGACTAATAATCCAGACTACAGTAGTATAAGGGTTATGTTACTGGACTAATAATCCAGGGTACAGTAGTGTAGGGGTTACGTTACTGGACTAATAATCCAGGGTACAGTACTATAAGGGTTATGTTACTGGACTAATAATCCAGGGTACAGTAGTGTAGGGGTTACGTTTCTGGACTAATAATCCTGGGTACAGTAGTGTATGGGTTACGTTACTGGACTGATAATCCAGGGTACAGCAGTGTAGGAGTTACGTTACTGGACTAATAATCCAGGGTACAGTAGTGTTGGAGTTATGTTACTGGACTAATAATCCAGGGGACAGGAGTGTATGGATTATGTTACTGGACTGATAATCCAGTATACAGTAGTGTAGGTGTTACGTTACTGGACTAATAATCCACGGTACAGTAGTGTAGCAGTTACATTACTGGACTAATAATTCAGGCTACTGTAGTGTAGGGGTTATGTTACTGGACTAATAATCCTGGGTACAGTAGTGTAGGAGTTGCGTTACTGCACTAATAATCCAGGGTACAGTAGTATAGGGGATACGTTACTGCACCAATAATCCAGGGTACAGTAGTGTAGGAGTTACGTTACTGGACTGATAATCCACTGTACAGTAGTGTAGGAGTTACGTTACTGGACTAATAATCCAGGGTACAGTAGTGTAGGAGTTATGTTACTGACCGATATTCCAGGGTACAGTAGTGTATGGGTTAGGTTACTGGACTGATAATCCAGCGTACAGTAGTGTAGGAGTAACGTTACTGGACGAATAATCCAGGGTACAGTAGTGTAGCAGTTACATTACTGGACTAAGAATTCAGGCTACTGTAGTGTAGGGGTTATGTTACTGGATTAATAATCCAGGGTACAATAGTGTAGGGGTTACGTTACTGGAATAATAATCCAGGGTAAAATAGTATAGGGGATACGTTACTGGACTAATAATCCAGGGTATAGTAGTATAAGTGTTACGTTACTTGACTAATAATCCAGGGTACCGTAGTATAGGGGTTTCGTTACTGGACTGATAATCCAGCGTACAGTAGTGTAGCAGTTACGTTACTGGACTGATAATCCACTGTACAGTAGTGTAGGATTTACGTTACTGGAATAATAATCCAGGGTACAATAGTGTAGGAGTTATGTTACTGGACTGATAATCCAGCGTACAGTAGTGTAGGAGTTACGTTACTGGACTAATAATCCAGCATACAGTAGTGTAGGAGTTACATTACTTGACTGATAATCCAGCGTACAGTAGTGTAGGAGTTACGTTACTGGACTAATAATCCAGGGTACAGTAGTATAGGGGTTACGTTACTGGACTAATAATCCTGGGTACAGTAGTGTAGGCGTGACGTTTCTGGACTAATAATCCTGGGAACAGTAGTATAAGGGTTATGTTACTGGACTAATAATCCAGGCTACAGTAGTATAAGGGTTATGTTACTGGACTAATAATACAAGGTACAGTAGTGTAGGGGTTACGTAACTGGACTAATAGCACAGGGTACAGTAGTATAAGGGTAATGTTACTGGACTAATAATCCAGGGTACAGTAGTGTAGGAGTTACGTTACTGGACTAATAATCCAGGGTACAGTAGTATAGGGGATACGTTACTGGACTGATAATCTAGGGTACAGTAGTATAAGGGTTACGTTACTGGAATAATAATCCAGTGTACAGTAGTGTAGGAGTTACATTACTGGACTGATAATCCAGTGAAAAGTATTGTAGGAGTTACGTTACTTGACTGATAATCCAGTGTACAGTAGTGTAGGGGTTACGTTTCTGGACTACTAATCCAGGGTACAGTAGTGTAGGAGTTACGTTACTGGACTAAAAATCCAGGGTACAGTAGTGTAGGAGTTACGTTACTGGACTAATAATCCAGGGTACAGTAGTGTATGGGTTACGTTACTGGACTGATAATCCAGCGTTCAGTAGTGTAGGAGTTACGTTACTGGACTAATAATCCAGTGTACAGTATTGTAGGAATTACGTTACTGGACTGATAATCCAGTGTACAGTAGTGTAGCAGTTACGTTACTGGACTGATAATCCACTGTACAGTAGTGTAGGAGTTACGTCACTGGACTAATAATCCAGGGTACAATAGTGTAGGAGTTATGTTACTGGACTGATAATCCAGCGTACAGTAGTATAGGAGTTACGTTACTGGACTAATAATCCAGCATACAGTAGTGTAGGAGTTACATTATTTGACTGATAATCCAGCGTACAGTAGTGTAGGAGTTACGCTACTGGACTAATAATCCAGGGTACAGTAGTGTAGGGGTTACGTTTCTGGACTAATAATCCTGGGTACAGAAGTGTAGGAGAGACATTTCTGGACTAATAATCCAGGGTACAGTAGTGTAGGGGTTACATTACTGGACTAATAATCCAGGGTACAGTAGTATAAGGGTTATGTTACTAGACTAATAATCGTGGGTACATTAGTGTAGGTGTTACGTTACTGGACGAATAATCCAGGCTACAGTAGTATAAGGGTTATGTTACTGGACTAATCATCCAGGGTACAGTAGTGTAGTGGTTACGTTACTGACTAATAATCCAGGATACAGTAGTATAAGGGTTATGTTACTGGACTATTAATCGAGGGTACAGTAGTATAAGGGTTTATGTAGTGGAATATTAATCGTGAGTACAGTAGTGTAGGAGTTACGATACTGGACTAATAATCCAGACTACAGTAGTATAAGGGTTTATGTTACTGGACTAATAATCCAGGGTACAGTGGTGTACGTGTTCCGTTACTGGACTAATAATCCCAGGTACAGTAGTATATGTGTTCCGTTACTGGACTAATAATCCAGGGTACAGTAGTGTAGGGTTACGTTTCTGTACTAATAATCCTGGGTACAGTAGTGTAGGGGTTACGTACTGGACTAATAATCCAGGGTACAGTAGTGTAGGAGTTATGGTAATGGACTGATAATCCAGCGTTCAGTAGTGTAGGAGTTACGTTACTGGACTAATAATCCAGCGTACAGTAGTGTAGGAGTTACGTTACTGGACTAATAATCCAGGGTACAGTAGTGTATGAGGTTACGTTTACTGGACTAATATCCAGGCGTACAGTAGTGATATGGGTTACGTTACTGGACTAATAATCCAGGTACAGTAGTGTAGGAGTTACGTACTGGACTAATAATCCAGGTACAGCTAGTGTAGGAGTTATGTACTGGACTAATAATCCAGGGTACAGTAGTGAAGGGTTACGTTACTGGCCTAATAATCCTGGTACAGTAGTGTAGGGGTTACGTTACTGGACTAATCAATCCAGTGTACAGTAGTGTAGGAGTTACGTTACTGGACTAATAATCCAGGGTACAGTAGTTGTGGAGTTACGTTACTGGACTAATAATCCAGGGTACAGTAGTGTATAGGAGTTAAGTTACTGGACTAATAATCCAGGGTTACAGTAGTGTAGGGAGTATGTTACTGGACTAATAATCCAGGGTACAGTAGTGTAGGGGTTACGTTACTGGGACTAATAATCAGGCGTACAGTAGTGTAGGAGTTATGTTACTGGGCTAATAATCCAGGGTACAGTCGTGTAGGTGTTACGTTACTAGATTAATAATCCAGGGTACAGTAGTATAGGGGTTACGTTACTGGACTAATAATCTAGGGTACAGTAGAATAAGGGTTACGATACTGGACTAATAATCCAGTGTACAGTAGTGTAGGAGTTACGTTACTGGACTATAATCCAGTGTACAGTAGTGTAGGAGTTACAGTTACTGGACTACTAATCCAGGGTACAGTAGTGTAGGGTTACGTTACTGGACTAATAATCCACGGTACTGTATTGTAGGAGTTATGTTACTAGACTAATAATCCAGAATACAGTAGTGTAGGGCTTACTTTACTGGACTAATAATCCAGGGAACAACAGCGTAGGGGTTATGTTACTGGACTAATAATTCAGGGTACAGTAGTGTATGGGTTACGTTACTGGACTAATAATCCGCCATACAGTGTTGTTGGAGTTAAGTTACTGTACTAATAATCCAGGGTACAGTAGTGTAGGGGGTTACATTACTGGACTAATAATCCAGGGTACAGTAGTGTAGGGGGTTGCGTTACTGGACTAATAATCCAGGGTACAGTAGTGTAGCGGGTTACGTTACTGGACTAATAATCCAGGGTACAGTAGTGTAGTGAATACGTTACTGGACTAATAATCCAGGGTACTGTAGTGTAGGGTTACGTTACTGGACTAATAATCCAGGGTACAGTAGTGTACGGGGTTACGTTACTGGACTAATAATCCAGGGTACAGTAGTGTAGTGTTATGTTACTGGACTAATACTCCAGGGTACAGTAGTGTAGGATTTACGTTACTGGACTAATAATCCAGGGTACAGTAGCGTACAGGATAAATTACTGGACTAATAATCCAGGGTACAGTAGTGTAGGAGTTACGTTACTGGACTAATAATCCAGGGTACAGTAGTGTAGTAGTTACGTTACTGGACTAATAATCCAGGGTACAGTAGTGTAGGGGTTACGTTTCTGGACTGATAATCCAGCCTACAGTAGTGTAGGAGTTACGTTACTGGACTAATAATCCAGCGTACAGTAGTGTAGGCAGTTACATTACTGGACTAAGAATTCAGGCGTACAGTAGTGTAGGGGTTACGTTACTGGATTAATAATCCAGGGTACAGATAGTGTAGGGTTACGTTACTGGACTAATAATCCAGGGTAAAATTGTAGGGATACGTTACTGACTAATAATCCAGGCTACAGTAGTATAAGGTGTTACGTTACTAGGACTAATAATCCAGGGTACCTAGTGCTAGGAGTTACGTTACTGGACTAATTATCCAGTGTGCAGTAGTGTAGGAGTTACTGTTACTGGACTAATAATCCAGGGTACAGTAGTGTAGGGGTTACGTTACTGGACTAATAATCCAGGGTACAGTAGTGTAAGGGTTACGTTACTGGACTAATAATCCAGGGTACAGTAGTGTAGGGAGTTACGTTACTGGACTAATAATCCAGTGTGCAGTAGTATAGGAGTTACTTTACTGGACTAATAATCCAGGGTACAGTAGTGTAGGGGTTAAGTTACTGGACTAATAATCCAGGGCACAGCAGTGTAGGAGTTACGTTACTGGACTAATAATCCAGGGTACAGTAGTGTAGGGGTTACGTTACTGGACTAATAATCCAGGGACAGGAGTGTATGGAGTTACGTTACTGGACTGATAATCCAGGTTACAGTAGTGTAGGAGTTACGTTACTGGACTAATAATCCAGCGGTACAGTAGTGTAGCAGTTACATTACTGGACTAATAATTCCAGGCTACTGTAGTGTAGGTGTTATGTTACTGGGACTAATAATCCAGGGTACAGTAGTGTAGGAGTTACGTTACTGGACTAATAATCCAGGGTACAGTAGTATAGGGGATACGTTACTGCACTAATAATCCAGGGTACAGTAGTGTAGGAGTTACGTTACTGGACTAATAATCCAGTGTACAGTAGTGTAGGAGTTACGTTACTGGACTAATAATCCAGGGTACAGTAGTGTAGGAGTTACGTTACTGGACCGATATCCAGGGGTACAGTAGTGTATGGGTTAGGTTACTGGACTGATAATCCAGCGGTACAGTAGTGTAGGAGTAACGTTACTGGACGAATAATCCCGGGTACAGTAGTGTAGCAGTTACATTACTGGACTAAGAATTCAGGCTACTGTAGTGTAGGGGTTACGTTACTGGATTAATAATCCAGGGTACAATAGGTGTAGGGGTTACGTTACTGGAAAAATAATCCAGGGTAAAATTGTATAGGGGATACGTTACTGCACCAATAATCCAGGGTACAGTAGTATAAGTGTTACGTTACTTGACTAATAATCCAGGGTACCCTAGTCTAGGGGTTTCGTTACTGGACTGATAATCCAGCGTACAGTAGTGTAGGAGTTACGTTACTGGACTGATAATCCAGTGTACAGTTCTGTAGCAGTTACGTTACTGGACTGATAATCCACTGTACAGTAGTGTAGGATTTACGTTACTGGACTAATAATCCAGGGTACATTAGTGTAGGAGTTATGTTACTGGACTGATAATCCAGTCGTACAGTAGTGTAGGGAGTTACGTTACTGGACTAATAATCCAGCATACAGTAGTGTAGGAGTTACATTACTTGACTGATAATCCAGCGTACAGTAGTGTAGGAGTTACGTTACTGGACTAATAATCCAGGGTACAGTAGTATAGGGGGTTACGTTACTGGACAAATAATCCAGAGTACCGTAGTATAAGGGTTATGTTACTGGACTAATAATCGTGGGTACATTAGTGTAGCGGTTACGTTACTGGACTAATAATCCAGGCTACAGTAGTATAAGGGTTACGTTACTGGACTAATAATACAGGGTACAGTAGTGAATGGGTTACGTTACTGGACTGATAATCCAGCGTACAGTAGTGTAGGAGTTACGTTACTGGACTAATTAACCAGCGTACAGTAGTGTAGGAGTTACGTTACTGGGACTAATAATCCAGTGTACAGTAGTATAGGGTTATGTTACTGGTCTAATAATCGTGGGTACATTAGTGTAGGGGTTACGTACTGGACTAATAATCCAGCATACAGTAGTATAAGGGTTATGTACTGGACTAATAATCCAGGGTACAGTAGTGTAGTGATTACGTTACTGGACTAATAATCCAGGATACAGTAGTATAAGGGTTAAGTTACTGGACTAATAATCCAGGGTACAGTAGTGTAGGGGATATGTTTCTGGACTAATAATCCTGGGTACAGTAGTGTAGGGGTTACGTTACTGGACTAATAATGCAGGGTACAGTAGTGTAGGAGTTACGTTACTGGACTAATAATCCAGGGTACAGTAGTGTTGGAGTTATGTTACTAGACTAATAATCCAGACTACAGTAGTATAAGGGTTATGTTACTGGACTAATAATCCAGTGAAAAGTATTGTAGGAGTTATGTTACTGGACTGATAATCCAGTGTACAGTAGTGTAGGGGTTACATTACTGGACTACTAATCCAGGGTACAGTAGTGTAGGAGTTACGTTACTGGACTAATAATCCAGGGTACAGTAGTGTAGGAGTTATGTTACTGGACCGATAATCCAGGGTACAGTAGTGTATGGGTTAGGTTACTGGACTGATAATCCAGCGTACAGTAGTGTAGGAGTAACGTTACTGGACGAATAATCCCGGGTACAGTAGTGTAGCAGTTACATTACTGGACTAAGAATTCAGGCTACTGTAGTGTAGGGGTTACGTTACTGGATTAATAATCCAGGGTACAATAGTGTAGGGGTTACGTTACTGGAAAAATAATCCAGGGTAAAATTGTATAGGGGATACGTTACTGGACTAATAATCCAGGGTATAGTAGTATAAGTGTTACGTTACTTGACTAATAATCCAGGGTACCCTAGTCTAGGGGTTTCGTTACTGGACTGATAATCCAGCGTACAGTAGTGTAGGAATTACATTACTGGACTAATAATCCAGCATACAGTAGTGTAGGAGTTACGTTACTGGACTGATAATCCAGTGTACAGTTCTGTAGCAGTTACGTTACTGGACTGATAATCCACTGTACAGTAGTGTAGGATTTACGTTACTGGACTAATAATCCAGGGTACAATAGTGTAGGAGTTATGTTACTGGACTGATAATCCAGCGTACAGTAGTGTAGGAGTTACGTTACTGGACTAATAATCCAGCATACAGTAGTGTAGGAGTTACATTACTTGACTGATAATCCAGCGTACAGTAGTGTAGGAGTTACGTTACTGGACTAATAATCAGGGTACAGTAGTATAGGGGTTACGTTACTGGACAAATAATCCAGGGTACCGTAGTATAAGGGTTATGTTACTGGACTAATAATCGGGGTACATTAGTGTAGCGGTTACGTTACTGGACTAATAATCCAGGCTACAGTAGTATAAGGGTTACGTTACTGGACTAATAATACAGGGTACAGTAGTGAATGGGTTACGTTACTGGACTGATAATCCAGCGTACAGTAGTGTAGGAGTTACGTTACTGGACTAATAACCAGCGTACAGTAGTGTAGGAGTTACGTTACTGGACTATAATCCAGTGTACAGTAGTATAAGGTTATGTTACTGGTCTAATAATCGTGGGTACATTAGTGTAGGGGTTACGTTACTGGACTAATAATCCAGCATACAGTAGTATAAGGGTTATGTTACTGGACTAATAATCCAGGGTACAGTAGTGTAGTGATTACGTTACTGGACTAATAATCCAGGATACAGTAGTATAAGGGTTAAGTTACTGGACTAATAATCCAGGGTACAGTAGTGTAGGGGATATGTTTCTGGACTAATAATCCTGGGTACAGTAGTGTAGGGGTTACGTTACTGGACTAATAATCCAGGGTACAGTAGTGTAGGAGTTACGTTACTGGACTAATAATCCAGGGTACAGTAGTGTTGGAGTTATGTTACTGGACTAATAATCCAGACTACAGTAGTATAAGGGTTATGTTACTGGACTAATAATCCAGGGTACAGTAGTGTAGGAGTTACGTTACTGGACTAATAATCCAGTGTACAGTAGTATAAGGGTTATGTTACTGGTCTAATAATCGTGGGTACATTAGTGTAGGGGTTACGTTACTGGACTAATAATCCAGCATACAGTAGTATAAGGGTTATGTTACTGGACTAATAATCCAGGGTACAGTAGTGTAGTGATTACGTTACTGGACTAATAATCCAGGATACAGTAGTATAAGGGTTAAGTTACTGGAGTAATAATCCAGGGTACAGTAGTGTAGGGGATATGTTTCTGGACTAATAATCCTGAGTACAGTAGTGTAGGGGTTACGTTACTGGACTAATAATCCAGGGTACAGTAGTGTAGGAGTTACGTTACTGGACTAATAATCCAGGGTACAGTAGTGTTGGAGTTATGTTACTAGACTAATAATCCAGACTACAGTAGTATAAGGGTTATGTTACTGGACTAATAATCCAGGGTACAGTAGTGTAGGGGTTACGTTACTGGACTAATAATCCAGGGTACAGTACTATAAGGGTTATGTTACTGGACTAATAATCCAGGGTACAGTAGTGTAGGGGTTACGTTTCTGGACTAATAATCCTGGGTACAGTAGTGTAGGGGTTACGTTACTGGACTAATAATCCAGGGTACAGTAGTGTAGGAGTTACGTTACTGGACTAATAATCCAGGGTACAGTAGTGTTGGAGTTATGTTACTGGACTAATAATCCAGGGGACAGGAGTGTATGGATTATGTTACTGGACTGATAATCCAGTATACAGTAGTGTAGGTGTTACGTTACTGGACTAATAATCCAGGGTACAGTACTATAAGGGTTATGTTACTGGACAAATAATCCAGGGTACCGTAGTATAAGGGTTATGTTACTGGACTAATAATCGTGTGTACATTAGTGTAGCGGTTACGTTACTGGACTAATAATCCAGGCTACAGTAGTATAAGGGTTACGTTACTGGACTAATAATACAGGGTACAGTAGTGAATGGGTTACGTTACTGGACTGATAATCCAGCGTACAGTAGTGTAGGAGTTACGTTACTGGACTAATAACCAGCGTACAGTAGTGTAGGAGTTACGTTACTGGACTAATAATCCAGTGTACAGTAGTATAAGGGTTATGTTACTGGTCTAATAATCGTGGGTACATTAGTGTAGGGGTTACGTTACTGGACTAATAATCCAGCATACAGTAGTATAAGGGTTATGTTACTGGACTAATAATCCAGGGTACAGTAGTGTAGTGATTACGTTACTGGACTAATAATCCAGGATACAGTAGTATAAGGGTTAAATTACTGGACTAATAATCCAGGGTACAGTAGTGTAGGGGATATGTTTCTGGACTAATAATCCTGGGTACAGTAGTGTAGGGGTTACGTTACTGGACTAATAATCCAGGGTACAGTAGTGTAGGAGTTACGTTACTGGACTAATAATCCAGGGTACAGTAGTGTTGGAGTTATGTTACTGGACTAATAATCCAGTGAAAAGTATTGTAGGAGTTATGTTACTGGACTGATAATCCAGTGTACAGTAGTGTAGGGGTTACATTACTGGACTACTAATCCAGGGTACAGTAGTGTAGGAGTTACGTTACTGGACTAATAATCCAGGGTACAGTAGTGTAGGAGTTATGTTACTGGACCGATAATCCAGGGTACAGTAGTGTATGGGTTAGGTTACTGGACTGATAATCCAGCGTACAGTAGTGTAGGAGTAACGTTACTGGACGAATAATCCCGGGTACAGTAGTGTAGCAGTTACATTACTGGACTAAGAATTCAGGCTACTGTAGTGTAGGGGTTACGTTACTGGATTAATAATCCAGGGTACAATAGTGTAGGGGTTACGTTACTGGAAAAATAATCCAGGGTAAAATTGTATAGGGGATACGTTACTGGACTAATAATCCAGGGTATAGTAGTATAAGTGTTACGTTACTTGACTAATAATCCAGGGTACCCTAGTCTAGGGGTTTCGTTACTGGACTGATAATCCAGCGTACAGTAGTGTAGGAATTACATTACTGGACTAATAATCCAGCATACAGTAGTGTAGGAGTTACGTTACTGGACTGATAATCCAGTGTACAGTTCTGTAGTAGTTACGTTACTGGACTGATAATCCACTGTACAGTAGTGTAGGATTTACGTTACTGGACTAATAATCCAGGGTACAATAGTGTAGGAGTTATGTTACTGGACTGATAATCCAGCGTACAGTAGTGTAGGAGTTACGTTACTGGACTAATAATCCAGCATACAGTAGTGTAGGAGTTACATTACTTGACTGATAATCCAGCGTACAGTAGTGTAGGAGTTACGTTACTGGACTAATAATCCAGGGTACAGTAGTATAGGGGTTACGTTACTGGACAAATAATCCAGGGTACCGTAGTATAAGGGTTATGTTACTGGACTAATAATCGTGGGTACATTAGTGTAGCGGTTACGTTACTGGACTAATAATCCAGGCTACAGTAGTATAAGGGTTACGTTACTGGACTAATAATACAGGGTACAGTAGTGAATGGGTTACGTTACTGGACTGATAATCCAGCGTACAGTAGTGTAGGAGTTACGTTACTGGACTAATAACCAGCGTACAGTAGTGTAGGAGTTACGTTACTGGACTAATAATCCAGTGTACAGTAGTATAAGGGTTATGTTACTGGTCTAATAATCGTGGGTACATTAGTGTAGGGGTTACGTTACTGGACTAATAATCCAGCATACAGTAGTATAAGGGTTATGTTACTGGACTCATAATCCAGGGTACAGTAGTGTAGTGATTACGTTACTGGACTAATAATCCAGGATACAGTAGTATAAGGGTTAAGTTACTGGACTAATAATCCAGGGTACAGTAGTGTAGGGGATATGTTTCTGGACTAATAATCCTGGGTACAGTAGTGTAGGGGTTACGTTACTGGACTAATAATCCAGGGTACAGTAGTGTAGGAGTTACGTTACTGGACTAATAATACAGGGTACAGTAGTGTTGGAGTTATGTTACTAGACTAATAATCCAGACTACAGTAGTATAAGGGTTATGTTACTGACTAATAATCCAGGGTTACAGTAGTGTAGGAGTTACGTTACTGGACTAATAATCCAGTGTACAGTAGTATAAGGGTTATGTTACTGGTCTAATAATCGTGGGTACATTAGTGTAGGGGTTACGTTACTGGACTAATAATCCAGCATACAGTAGTATAAGGGTTATGTTACTGACTAATAATCCCGGGTACAGTAGTGTAGTGATTACGTTACTGGACTAATAATCCAGGATACAGTAGTATAAGGGTAAGTTACTGGAGTAATAATCCAGGGTACAGTAGTGTAGGGGATATGTTTCTGGACTAATAATCCTGAGTACAGTAGTGTAGGGGTTACGTTACTGGACTAATAATCCAGGGTACAGTAGTGTAGGAGTTACGTTACTGGACTAATAATCCAGGGTACAGTAGTGTTGGAGTTATGTTACTAGACTAATAATCCAGACTACAGTAGTATAAGGGTTATGTTACTGGACTAATAATCCAGGGTACAGTAGTGTAGGGGTTACGTTACTGGACTAATAATCCAGGGTACAGTACTATAAGGGTTATGTTACTGGACTAATAATCCAGGGTACAGTAGTGTAGGGGTTACGTTTTCTGGACTAATAATTCCTGGGTACAGTAGTGTAGGGGTTACGTTACTGGACTAATAATCCAGGGTACAGTAGTGTAGGAGTTACGTTACTGGACTAATAATCCAGGGTACAGTAGTGTTGGAGTTATGTTACTGGACTAATAATCCAGGGGACAGGAGTGTATGGATTATGTTACTGGACTGATAATCCAGTATACAGTAGTGTAGGTGTTACGTTACTGGACTAATAATCCAGGTACAGTACTATAAGGGTTATGTTACTGGACAAATAATCCAGGGTACCGTAGTATAAGGGTTATGTTACTGGACTAATAATCGTGGGTACATTAGTGTAGCGGTTACGTTACTGGACTAATAATTCCAGGCTACAGTAGTAATAAGGGTTACGTTACTGGACTAATAATACAGGGTACAGTAGTGAATGGGTTACGTTACTGGACTGATAATCCAGCGTACAGTAGTGTAGGAGTTACGTTACTGGACTAATAACCAGCGTACAGTAGTGTAGGAGTTACGTTACTGGACTAATAATCCAGTGTACAGTAGTATAAGGGTTATGTTACTGGTCTAATAATCGTGGGGTACATTAGTGTAGGGGTTACGTTACTGGACTAATAATCCAGCATACAGTATATAAGGGTTATGTTACTGGACTAATAATCCAGGGTACAGTAGTGTAGTGATTACGTTACTGGACTAATATCCAGGATACAGTAGTATAAGGGTTAAATTACTGGACTAATAATCCAGGGTACAGTAGTGTAGGGGATATGTTTCTGGACTAATAATCCTGGGTACAGTAGTGTAGGGGTTACGTTACTGGACTAATAATCCAGGGTACAGTAGTGTAGGAGTTACGTTACTGGACTAATAATCCAGGGTACAGTAGTGTTGGAGTTATGTTACTGGACTAATAATCCAGTGAAAAGTATTGTAGGAGTTATGTTACTGGACTGATAATCCAGTGTACAGTAGTGTAGGGGTTACATTACTGGACTACTAATCCAGGGTACAGTAGTGTAGGAGTTACGTTACTGGACTAATAATCCAGGGTACAGTAGTGTAGGAGTTATGTTACTGGACCGATAATCCAGGGTACAGTAGTGTATGGGTTAGGTTACTGGACTGATAATCCAGCGTACAGTAGTGTAGGAGTAACGTTACTGGACTATAATCCCGGGTACAGTAGTGTAGGCAGTTACATTACTGACTAAGAATTCAGGCTACTGTAGTGTAGGGGTTACGTTACTGGATTAATAATCCAGGGTACAATAGTGTAGGGGTTACGTTACTGGAAAAATAATCCAGGGTAAAATTGTATAGGGGATACGTTACTGGACTAATAATCCAGGGTATAGTAGTATAAGTGTTTACGCTACTTGACTAATAATCCAGGGTACCCTAGTCTAGGGGTTTCGTTACTGGACTGATAATCCAGCGTACAGTAGTGGTAGGAATTACATTACTGGACTAATAATCCAGCATACAGTAGTGTAGGAGTTACGTTACTGGGACTGATAATCCAGTGTACAGTTCTGTAGCAGTTACGTTACTGGACTGATAATCCACTGTACAGTAGTGTAGGCATTTACGTTACGGACTAATAATCCAGGGGTACAATAGTGTAGGAGTTATGTTACTGGACTGATAATCCAGCGTACAGTAGTGTAGGAGTTTACGTTACTGGACTAATAATCCACATACAGTAGTGTAGGAGTTACATTACTTGACTGATAATCCAGCGTACAGTAGTGTAGGAGTTTACGTTACTGGACTAATAATCCAGGGTACAGTAGTATAGGGGGGTTACGTTACTGGACAAATAATCCAGGGTACCGTAGTATAAGGGTTATGTTACTGGACTAAGAATCGTGGGGTACATTAGTGTAGCGGTTACGTTACTGGGACTAATAATCCAGGGTACAGTAGTGTAGGGTTACGTTACTGGACTAATAATCCAGGGTACAGTAGTGTAGGGGTTACGTTACTGGACTAATAATCCAGGGTACAGTAGTGTAGGAGTTACGTTACTGGACTAATAATCCAGGGTACAGTAGTGTAGGAGTTACGTTACTGGACTAATAATCCAGGGTACAGTAGTGTAGGGGGTTATGTTACTGGACTAATAATCCAGGGTACAGTAGTGTAGGGGTTACGTTACTGGACTAATAATCCAGGGTACAGTAGTGCACGGGTTACGTTACTGGACTAATAATCCAGGGTACAGTAGTGTAGGGGTACGTTACTGGACTAATAATCCAGGGTACAGTAGTGTAGTGTTATGTTACTGGACTAATAATCCAGGGTACAGTAGTGTAGGGGTTACGTTACTGGACTAATAATCCAGGGTACAGTAGTGTAGGGGTTACGTTACTGGACTAATAATCCAGGGTACAGTAGTGTAGGAGTTAC
The DNA here is from genome assembly GCF_017639515.1 of Carcharodon carcharias. Taxonomy (NCBI): domain Eukaryota; kingdom Metazoa; phylum Chordata; class Chondrichthyes; order Lamniformes; family Lamnidae; genus Carcharodon; species Carcharodon carcharias. The sequence goes on from NC_054490.1 coordinate 4,783,632, forward strand.
GTTACTGGACTAATAATCCAGGGTACAGTAGTGTAGGGGTTACGTTACTGGACTAATAATCCAGGGTACAGTAGTGCACGGGTTACGTTACTGGACTAATAATCCAGGGTACAGTAGTGCACGGGTTACGTTACTGGACTAATAATCCAGGGTACAGTAGCGTAGGGGTTACGTTACTGGACTAATAATCCAGTGTACAGTAGCGTTGAGAATACGTTACTGGACTAATAATCCAGGGTACAGTAGTGTAGGGGGTTACGTTACTGGACTAATAATCCAGGGTACAGTAGTGTAGGGATTACGTTACTGGACTAATAATCCAGGGTACAGTAGTGTAGGGTTACGTTACTGGACTAATAATCCAGGGTACAGTAGTGTAGGGGTTACGTTACTGGACTAATAATCCAGGGTACAGTAGTGCACGGGTTACGTTACTGGACTAATAATCCAGGGTACAGTAGTGTAGAGGTTGCATTACTGGACTAATAATCCAGGGTACAGTAGTGTAAGGGTGCGTTACTGGACCAATAATACGTTACTGTACTAATAATCCTGGGTACAGTAGTATAGTGGTTCCTTTACTGGACTAATAATCGAGGGTAGAGTAGTGTAGGGGGTTATGTTACTGGACTAATAATCCAGGGTACAGTAGCGTACAGGATAAGCTACTGGACTAATAATCCAGGGTACAGTAGTGTAGGGGTACGTTTACTGGACTAATAATCCAGGGTACAGTAGTGTAGGGGTTACGTTACGGACTAATAATCCAGGTACAGCAGTGTAGGAGTTACGTTACTGGACTAAGAATCCAGGGTACAGTTAGTGTTGGAGTTATGTTACTGGACTAATAATCCATCGGACAGGAGTGTAGGGATTATTTACTGGACTGATAATCCAGGATACAGTAGTGTAGGTTTACGTTACTGGACTAATTAATCCAGCGTACAGTAGTGTAGCAGTTACAGTTACTGGACCTAATAATTCAGGCTACTGTAGTGTAGGGGTTACTGTTACTGGACTAATAATCCAGTGTACAGTAGTGTAGGGGTTACGTTACTGGAAGTAATAATCCAGGTTACAGTAGTGTAGGGGTTACGATACTGGACTAGTAATCCAGGGCACAGTAGTTTAGGGGTTACGTTACTGGACTAATAATCCCGGTACAGCAGTGTAGGAGTTACGTTACTGGACTAATAATCCAGGTACAGTATTGTAGGAGTTACTGTTACTGGACAGATATCCAGGTACAGTAGTGTATGGAGTTACGTTACTGACTGATAATCCAGCGTACAGTAGTGTAGGAGTTACGTTACTGGACTATAATCCAGGGTACAGTAGTGTAGCAGGTTACGTTACTGGACTAATAATCAGGGCTACAGTAGTGTAGGGGTTACGTTTCTGGACTAATAATCAGGGTACAAGTAGTGTAGGGGTTACGTTACTGGAATAATAATCCAGGGTACAGTAGTATAAGGGATACTGTTACTGGACTAATAATCCAGGGTACAGTAGTAGTAGGGTTACGTTACTGGACTAATAATCCAGGGGTACAGTAGTATAGGGTTATCGTTACTGGACTGAATAATCCAGCGTACAGTAGTGTAGGGATTAAGTTACTGGACTAATAATCCTGGGTACAGTAGTGTAGAGGGTTACGTTACTGGACTAATAATCCAGGGTACAGTAGTGTAGGAGTTACGTTACTGGACTAATAATCCAGGGTACAGTAGTGTAGGAGTTACGTTACTGGACTAATAATCCAGCTACAGTAGTGTAGGAGTTATGTTACTGACTAATAATCCAGCGTACAGTAGTGTAGGGGTTACGTTACTGGACTAATAATCCAGGGTACAGTACGTATAAGGGTTTCGTTTACTGGACTAATAATCCAGGGTACAGTAGTGTAGGGGTTACGTTTCTGGGACTAATAATCCTGGGTACAGTAGTAGTAGGGGTTACGTTACTGGACTAATAATCCAGGCTACAGTAGTATAGGGTTATGTTACTGGACTAATAATCAGGGTACAGTAGTGTAGGGGTTACGTTACTGGACTAATAATCCAGGGTACAGTAGTATAAGGGTTACGTTACTGGACTAATAATCCAGGGTACAGTAGTGTATGGGTTATGTTACTGGACTGATAATCCAGCGTACAGTAGTGTAGGAGTTACGTTACTGGACTAATAATCCAGCGTACAGTAGTGTAGGAGTTACGTTACTGGACTGATAATCCAGTGTACAGTAGTGTAGGGTTATGTTACTGGACTAAGTAATCCAGGGTACATTAGTGTAGGTGTTCCGTTACTGGACTAATAATCCAGGGTACAGTAGTGTAGGGGTTACGTTACTGGACTAATAATCCAGGGTACAGTAGTATAGGGTTTACGTTACTGGACTAATAATCCAGGGTACAGTATTTTATGGGTTACGTTACTGGACTAATAATCCAGGGTACAGTAGTGTAGGGTTCAAGTTACTGGACAAATTATCTAGCGTACAGTAGTGTAGGGGTTACGTTACTGGACTAATAATCCAGGGTACAGTAGTGTAGGAGTTACGTTACTGGACTAATAATCCAGGGTACAGTAGTGTTGGAGTTATGTTACTAGACTAATAACCAGCTACAGTAGTATAAGGGTTATGTTACTGGACTAATAATCCAGGGTACAGTAGTGTAGGAGTTACGTTCTGGACTAATATCCTGGTACAGTAGTATAAGGGTTATGTTACTGGTCTAATAATCGTGGGTACATTAGTGTAGGGGTTACGTTACTGGACTAATAATCCAGCATACAGTAGTATAAGGGTTATGTGACTGACTAATAATCCAGGGTACAGTAGTGTATTGATTACGTAACTGAGCTAATAATCCAGGATACAGTAGTATAAGGGGTTAAGTTACTGGAGTAATAATCAGGGTACAGTAGTGTAGGGGATAAGTTTCTGGACTAATAATCCTGAGTACAGTAGTGTAGGGGTTAGTTACTGGACTAGATAACCAGGTACAGTAGTAGTAGGAGTTACGTTACTGGACTAATAATCCAGGGTACAGTAGTGTAGGGAGTTACAGTTACTGGACTAATAATCCAGGCTACAGTAGTAGTAAGGAGTACGTTACTGGACTAATAATCCAGGTACAGTAGTGTAGGGGTTACGTTACTGACTAATAATCCAGGGTACAGTAGTATAGGGTTATGTTTACTGGACTAATAATCCAGGGTACAGTAGTGTAGGGTTACGTTACTGGACTAATAATCCAGGGCTACAGTAGTGTAGGGTTACGTTACTGACTATAATCCAGGGTACAGTAGTGTAGGGGTTACGTTTCTGGACTGATAATCCAGCCTACAGTAGTGTAGGAGTTACGTTACTGGACTAATAATCCAGCGTACAGTAGTGTAGGAGTTACGTTACTGGACTGATAATCCAGTGTACAGTAGTGTAGGAGTTACGTTACTGGACTAATAATCCAGGGTACAGTAGTGTAGGAGTTACGTTACTGGACTAATAATCCAGCGTACAGTAGTGGAGGAGGTTACGTTACTGGACTAATAATCCAGGGTACAGTAGTGTTTGGGTCACATTACTGGACTAATAATCCAGGGTACAGTAGTGTAGGGTTCACATTACTGGACTAATAATCCAGGGTACAGTAGTGTAGGGTTCCTTTACTGGACTAATAATCCAGGGTACAGTAGTGTAGGGGGTTCCGTTACTGGACTAATAATCCAGGGTACAGTAGAGTAGCGGGTTACGTTACTGGACTAATAATCCAGGGTACAGTAGTGTAAGGGTTACGTTACTGGACTAATAATCCAGGGTACAGTAGTGTAGGGGTTACGTTACTGGACTAATAATCCAGGGTACAGTAGTGTAGGGATTATGTTACTGGACTAATAATCCAGGGTACAGTAGTGTAGGGGTTACGTTACTGGACTAATAATCCAGGGTACAGTAGTGTAGGGGGTTACGTTACTGGACTAATAATCCAGGGTACAGTAGTGTAGGGTTACGTTACTGGACTAATAATCCAGGGTACAGTAGTGTAGGGTTAGGTAACTGGACTGATAATCCACTGTACAGTAGTGTAGGAGTAACGTTACTGGACGAATAATCCAGCGTACAGTAGTGTAGCAGTTACGTTACTGGACTGATAATCCACTGTACAGTAGTGTAGGATTTACGTTACTGGACTAATAATCCAGGGTACAATAGTGTAGGAGTTATGTTACTGGACTCATAATCCAGCGTACAGTAGTGTAGGAGTTACGTTACTGACTAATAATCCAGGTACAGTAGTGTAGGAGTTACGTTACTGGATGATAATCCAGCGTACAGTAGTGTAGGAGTTACGTTACTGGACTAATAATCCAGGGTACAGTAGGTAGGGGTTACGTTACTGGACTAATATCCGGGTACAGTAGTGTAGGAGTTACGTTACTGGACTAATAATCCTGGGTACAGTAGTGTAGCAGGTTACGTTACTGGACTAATAATCCAGGTACAGTAGTATAAGGGTTACGTTACTGGACTAATAATCCAGGGTACAGATAGTGTAGGGTTACGTTACTGGACTAATAATCCAGGGTACAGTAGTGTAGGGTTACGTTACTGGACTAATAATCCAGGGTACAGTAGTGTAGGGTTACGTTACTGGACTAATAATCCAGGGTACAGTAGTGTAGGGGTTACGTTACTGGACTAATAATCCAGGGTACAGTAGTGTAGGAGTTACGTTACTGGACTAATAATCCAGGGTACAGTAGTGTAGGAGTTACGTTACTGGACTAATAATCCAGTGTACAGTAGTGTAGGAGTTACGTTACTGGACTAATAATCCAGGGTACAGTAGTGTAGGAGTTACGTTACTGGACTAATAATCCAGTGTACAGTAGTGTAGGAGTTACGTTACTGGACTAATAATCCAGGGTACAGTAGTGTAGGAGTTACGTTACTGGACTAATAATCCAGGGTACAGTAGTGTAGGGTTACGTTTCTGGACTAATAATCCAGGGTACAGTAGTGTAGGAGTTACGTTACTGGACTAATAATCCAGCGTACAGTAGTATAAGGGTTATGTTACTGGACTAGATAATCCAGGGTACAGTAGTGTAGGGGATGCGTTACTGCACTAATAATCCAGGGTACAGTAGTTTAAGGGGTTACGTTACTGGACTAATAATCCAGGGTAGAGTAGTATAGGAGTTACTTTACTGGACTAATAATCCAGGGTACAGTAGTGTAGGGGTTAAGTTACTGGACTAATAATCCAGGGTACAGTAGTATAGGAGTTACGTTACTGGACTAATAATCCAGGGTACAGTAGTGTAGGAGTTACGTTACTGGACTAATAATCCAGAGTACAGTAGTATAAGGGTTATGTTACTGGACTAATAATCCAGGGTACAGTAGTATAAGGGTTATGTTACTGGACTAATAATCCAGGATACAGTAGTATAAGGGTTATGTAACTGGACTAATAATCCAGGGTACAGTAGTGTAGGGGTTACGTTACTGGACTAATAACCCAGGGTACAGTAGTGTAGGGGTTAAGTTACTGGACATATAATCCAGGGTACAGTCGTGCAGGGGGTTACGTTACTGGACTAATAATCCAGGGTACAGTAGTGTAGGGGTTACGTTACTGGACTAATAATCCAGGTACAGTAGTGTAGGTGTTCCTTTACTGGACTAATAATCCAGGGTACAGTAGTGTAGGTGTTACGTTACTGGACTAATAATCCAGGATACAGTAGTGTAGGGGTTACGTTACTGGACTAATAATCGAGGATGCAGTAGTGTTGGTGTTACGTTACTGGACTAATAATCCAGGGTACAGTAGTGTAGGGGTTACGTTACTGGACTAATATTCCAGGGTACAGTAGTGCAGGAGTTACGTACTGGACTAATAATCCAGGCTACAGTAGTATAAGGGTTATGTTACTGGACTAATAATCCAGGGTACAGTAGTGTAGGGGTTACGTTACTGGACTAATAATCCAGGGTACAGTAGTATAAGGGTTACGTTACTGGACTAATAATCCAGGGTACAGTAGTGTAGGAGTTACGTTACTGGACTAATAATCCAGGGTACAGTAGTGTAGGGGTTACGTTACTGGACTAATAATCCAGGGTACAGTAGTGTAGGCGATATGTTACTGGACTAATAATCCAGGGTACAGTAGTGTAGGTGTTCCTTTACTGGACTAATAATCCAGGGTACAGTAGTGTAGCGGGTTGCGTTACTGGACTAATAATCCAGGGTACAGTAGTGTAGGGGTTACGTTACTGGACTAATAATCCAGGGTACAGTAGTGTAGGGGTACGTTACTGGACTAATAATCCAGGGTACAGTAGTGTAGGGGTTACGTTACTGGACTAATAATCCAGGGTACAGTAGTGTAGGGGTTACGTTACTGGACTAATAATCCAGGGTACAGTAGTGTAGGCGATATGTTACTGGACTAATAATCCAGGGTACAGTAGTGTAGGGGTTACGTTACTGGACTAATAATCCAGGGTACAGTAGTGCAGGGGTTACGTTACTGGACTAATAATCCAGGGTACAGTAGTGTAGGGGTTACTGTTACTGGACTAATAATCCAGGGTACAGTAGTGTAGGGGTTACGTTACTGGACTAATAATCCAATGTACAGTAGTGTAGGGGTTACGTTACTGGACTAATAATCCAGGGTACAGTAGTGTAGGTGTTACGTTACTGGACTAATAATCCAGGCTACAGTAGTGTAGGGGTTACGTTACTGGACTAATAATCCAGGGTACAGTAGTGTAGGGGTTACGTTACTGGACTAATAATCGAGGGTACAGTAGTGTAGGTGTTCCGTTACTGGACTAATAATCCCAGGTACAGTAGTGTAGGTGTTCCGTTACAGGACTAATAATCCAGGGTACAGTAGTGTATGTGTTCCGTTACTGGACTAATAATCCAGGGTACAGTAGTGTAGGGGTTACGTTACTGGACTAATAATCCAGCGGTACAGTAGTGTAGGAGTTACGTTACTGGACTAATAATCCAGGGTACAGTAGTAGTAGGGTTATGTTACTGGACTAATAATCAGGGTACATTAGTGTAGGTGTTACGTTACTGGACGAATAATCCAGGCTACAGTAGTATAAGGGTTATGTTACTGGACTAATCATCCAGGGTACAGTAGTGTAGTGGTTACGTTACTGGACTAATAATCCAGGATACAGTAGTATAAGGGTTATGTAACTGGACTAATAATCCAGGGTACAGTAGTGTAGGGGTTACGTTACTGGACTAATAATCCAGGGTACAGTAGCGTATGGGTTACGTTACTGGACTAATAATCCAGGGTACAGTAGTGTAGGGGATACGTTACTGGACTAATAATCCAGGGTACAGTAGTGTAGGAGTTATGTTACTGGACTAATGTTCCAGGCTACAGTAGTGTGGGTGTTAAATTACTGGACTAATAATCTCGGATACAGTAGTGTAGGGGTTATGTTACTCGACTAATAGTCCAAGGTACAGTAGTGTAGGGGTTACGTTACTGGACTAACAGTCCAGGGTACAGTAGCGTATGGGTTACGTTACTGGACTAATAATCCAGGTACAGTAGTGTAGGGTTATGTTACTGGACTAATAATCCAGGGTACAGTAGTGTTTGGGTCACGTTACTGGACTAATAATCCAGGGTACAGTAGTGTAGTGGTATGTTACTGGACTAATACTCCAGGGTACAGTAGTGTAAGGTTTTACGTTACTGGACTAATAATCCAGTGTACAGTAGTGTAGGCGTTACGTTACTGGACTAATAATCCAGGGTACAGTAGTGTAGGGGTTACGTTACTGGACTAATAATCCAGGGTACAGTAGTGTATGCGTTACGTTACTGGACTAATAATCCAGGGTACAGTAGTGTAGGTGTTACGTTACTGGACTAATAATCCAGGGTACAGTAGTGTAGGGGTTCAGTTACTGGACTAATAATCCAGTGTACAGTAGTGTAGGGTTCATGTTTCTGGACTAATAATGCAGGGTACAGTAGTGTAAGGGTTATGTTACTGGACTAATAATCCAGGGTACAGTAGTGTAGGAGTTACGTTACTGGACTGATAATCCAGCGTACAGTAGTGTAGGAGTTAAGTTACTGGACTAATAATCCAGGGTACAGTAGTGTAGGAGTTACGTTACTGGACTAATAATCCAGTGTACAGTAGTGTAGGAGTTACGTTACTGGACTAATAATCCAGGGTACAGTAGTGTAGGAGTTACGTTACTGGACTAATAATCCAGGGTACAGTAGTGTAGGAGTTACGTTACTGGACTAATAATCCAGGGTACAGTAGTGTAGGGGTTACGTTACTGGACTAATAATCCAGGGTACAGTAATGTAGCGGTTACGTTACTGGACTAATAATCCAGGGTACAGTAGTGTAGGGGTTACGTTACTGGACTAATAATCCAGGGTACAGTTGTTATGGGGTTACGTTACTGGACTAATAATCCAGGGTACAGTAGTGTATGGTTTACGTTACTGGACTAATAATCCAGGGTACAGTAGTCTAGCGGTTATGTTACTGGAATAATAATCCAGAGAACAGTATCGTAGGGGTTATGTTACTGTACCAATATCCAGGGTACAGTAGTGTAGGTGTTACGTTACTGGACTAATAATCCAGGGTGCAGTACTGTAGGAGTTACATTACTGGACTAATAATCCAGGATGCAGTAGTGTAGAGTTACGTTACTTGAATGAATAATCCAGCGTACAGTAGTGTAGTAGTTACGTTACTGGACTAATAATCCAGGGTACAGTAGTGTAGGGGTTACGTTTCTGGACTAAAAATCCTGGGTACCGTAGTGTAGGGTTGACGTTACTGGACTAATAATCAGGGTACAGTAGTGTAGGTGTTACGTTACTGGACTAATATCCAGGGTACAGTAGTATAGAGGTTTTGTTACTGGACTAATAATCAGTGTACAGTAGTGTAGGGTTTACGTTACTGGACTAATAATCCAGTGTACAGTAGTGTAGGGGTTACTTACTGGACTAATAATCCAGGGTACAGTAGTGTAGGGTTACGTTACAGGACTAATATCCAGGGTACAGTAGTGTAGGGTTACGTTACTGGACTAATAATCCAGGGTACAGTAGTGTAGGTGTTCCGTTACTGGACTAATAATCCAGGGTTCAGTTGTGTAGGGTTTACGTTACTGGACTAATAATCCAGGGTACAGTAGTGGATGGTTGACGTTACTGGAGTAATAATCCAGGGTACAGTAGTGTAGGGGTTACGTTACTGGACTAATAATCCAGGGTACAGTAGTGTAGAGGTTACGTTACTGGACTAATAATCCGCCGTACAGTGTTGTTGGAGTTAACTTACTGTACTAATAATCCAGGGTACAGTAGTGTAGGTGTTCCGCTACTGGACTAATAATCCAGGGTACAGTAGTGTAGGTGTTCCGTTACTGGACTAATAATCCAGGGTACAGTAGTGTAGGTGTTCCGTTACTGGACTAATAATCCAGGGTACAGTAGTGTAGGTATTACGTTACAGGACTAATAATCCAGGGTACAGTAGTGTAGGGGTTACGTTACTGGACTAATAATCCAGGGTAACAGTAGTGTAGGAGTTTAAGTTACTGGACTAATAATCCAGCGTACAGTAGTGCTAGGAGTTACGTTACTGGACTCATAATCCAGCTTACAGTAGTGTAGGAGTTAGCTTACTGGACTAATAATCAGGGTACAGTAGTGTAGGGGTTACGTTCCTGGACTAATAATCCTGGGTACCGGAGTGTAAGGGTGACGTTTTCTGGACTAATAATCCAGGGTAAAGTAGTGTAGGGGTTACGTTACTGGACTAAAATCAGGGTACAGTAGGATAAGGTGTTATGTTACTAGGACTAATAATCGTGGGTACAGTAGTTGTAGGGGTTACGTTACTGGACTAATAATCAAGGCTACAGTAGTATAAGTGTTAAGTTTACTGGACTAATAATCCAGGGTACAGTAGTGTAGGTTGGTTACGTTACTGGACTAATAATCAGGGTACAGTAGTATAAGGGTTTTGTTACTGGACTAATAATCCAGGGTACAGTAGTGTAGGGTTATGTTACTGGACTAATAATCCAGGTACAGTAGTGTAGGGGTTACGTTACTGGACTAATAATCCACGGGTACAGTAGTATAAGGGTTACTGTTACTGGACTAATAATCCAGGGTACAGTAGTGTAGGGGTTACGTTACTGGACTAATAATCCAGGGTACAGTAGTGTAGGGTATCGTTACTGGACTAATAATCCAGGGTACAGTAGTGTAGGGTTACGTTACCTGGACTAATAATCCAGGGTACAGTAGTGTAGGAGTTAAGTTACTGGACTAATAATCCAGGGTACAGTAGTGTAGGGTTCATGTTTCTGGACTAATAATGCAGGGTACAGTAGTGTAAGGGTTACGTTACTGGACTAATAATCCAGGGTACAGTAGTGTAAGGGTTACGTTACTGGACCACTAATCCGGGGTGCAATTGTGTCCGGGGCTACCTTTCTGGACTAATAATCCTGGGTAAAGTAGTGTAGGGGTTACGTTACTTGATTAACAATCCAGGTACAGTAGTTTATGGGTACGTTATGGCTGATAATCCAGGGTACAGTGAGTGTAGGTGTTACGTATACTGGACTAATAATCCAGGGTACAGTTGAGTAGGGATACGTTAATGGACTAATAATCTAGGGTACTGTAGAGTAGGGGTTACTGATACTGAACTAATAATCCAGGGTACAGTAGGTAGGAGTGACAGTTACTGGACTAATAATATCAGGGTACAGTAGTAAGGAGTACAGTTACTGACTACTAATCCAGGTACAGTAGTGTAGGGGTTACGTTACTTGACTAATACCACGGGTACAGTAGTATAGGGAGTTATGTTACTGGACGATAATCCCAGAGGTACAGCTAGTGTAGGGGTTACGTTACTGGACTAATATCCAGCGTACAGTAGTGTAGGAGTTACGTTTCTGGACTAAGTATCCCTGTACAGTAGTGTAGGGTTACGTACTGGACTAATAATCCAGGCGTACAGTAGTGTAGGAGTTACTGTTACTGGACTATAATCCAGGTACAGTAGTGTAGGAGTTACAGTTACTGGACTTATAATCCAGGGTACAGTAGTGTAGGGGTTTCGTTACTGGACTATAATCCAGGGTACAGCAGTGTAGGAGTTACGTTACTGGACTAATAATCCAGGTACAGTAGTGTAGGAGTTACTGTTACTGGACTAATAATCCAGGGTACAGTAGTGTATGGTTACGTTTCTGGACTGATAATCCAGGGTACAGTAGTGTAGGAGTTACGTTACTGGACTAATAATCCAGGTTACAGTAGTGTAGAAGGGTTACGTTACTGGACTAATAATTCAGGCTACAGTAGTGTAGGTGTTATGTTACTGGACTAATAATCCAGGGTACAGTAGTGTAGGAGTTACAGTTACTGGACTAATAATCCAGCGTACAGTAGTGTAGGAGTTACGTTACTGAACTAATAATCCAGGTACAGTAGTGTAGGAGTTACGTTACTGGACTTATAATCCATGGTACAGTAGTGTAGGGTTACGTTTCGGACCAATAATCCAGGTTACAGTAGTGTAGGGGTTACGTTACTGGACTAATAATCCAGGGTACAGTAGTATAGGTGTTACGTTACTGGACTATAATCCAGCGTACAGTAGTGTAGGAGTTACGTTACTGGACTTATAATCCAGCATACAGTAGTGTTGGAGTTACGTTACTGGACTGATAATCCAGTGTACAGTAGTGTAGGAGTTACGTTACTGGACTGATAATCCACTGTACAGTAGTGTAGGAGTTACGTCCCTGGACTAATAATCCAGGGTACAGTAGTGTAGGAGTTATGTTACTGGACTATAATCCAGCGTACAGTAGTGTAGGAGTTACGTTACTGGACTAATAATCCAGTGTACAGTAGTGTAGGAGTTACGTTACTGGACTAATAATCCAGGGTACAGGAGTGTAGGAGTTACGTTACTTGACTGATAATCCAGCGTACAGTAGTGTAGTAGTTACGTTACTGACTAATAATCCAGGGTACAGTGATGCAGAGGTTACGTTACTTGACTAATAATCCAGGCTTCATTGATGTATGGGTTACGTTACTGGACTAATAATCCAGGCTACAATGGTGTAGGTGGTACGTTACTGGACAATAATCCAGGGTACAGTAGTGTAGGGGTTACGTTACTGGACAAATTATCCAGGGTACAGTAGTGTAGGGGTTACTTTACTGGACTAATAATCCAATGTACAGTAGTGTATGGGTTACGTTAATGGACTAATAATCCAGCGGTACAGTAGTGTAGGAGTTACGTTACTGGACTAATAATCCAGCGTACAGTAGTGTAGGAGTATGTTACTGGACTGATAATCCAGCGTACAGTAGTGTAGGAGTTACGTTACTTGACTAATAATCCAGTGTACAGTAGTGTAGGAGTTACGTTACTGGACTAATAATCCAGGGTACAGTAGTGTAGGAGTTACGTTACTGGACTAATAATCCAGGGTACAGTAGTGTAGGAGTTACTTTACTGGACTAATAATCCAGGGTACAGTAGTGTATGGGTTACGTTACTGGACTGATAATCCAGTGTTCATTTGTGTCGGACTTACGTTACTGGACTAATAATCCAGGGTACAGTAGTGTAGCAGTTACATTACTGGACTAATAATTCAGGCTACTGCAGTGTAGGTGTTATGTTACTGGACTAATAATCCAGGGTACAGTAGTGTAGGAGTTACGTTACTGGACTAATAATCCAGCGTACAGTAGTCTAGGAGTTACATTACTTGACTGATAATCCAGCGTACAGTAGTGTAGCAGTTACGTTACTGGATTTATAATGCAGGGTACAGTAGTGTAGGGGTTACGTTTCTGGACTAAAAATCCTGGTTACCGTAGTGTAGGGGTGACGTTTCTGGACTAATAATCCTGGGTAAAGTAGTGTAGGGGTTACGTTACTGGACTAATAATCGAGGGTACAGTAGTATAAGGGTTATGTTAGTGGACTAATAATCGTGGGTACAGTAGTGTAGGGGTTACGTTACTGGACTAATAATCCAGACTACAGTAGTATAAGGGTTATGTTACTGGACTAATAATCCAGGGTACAGTAGTGTAGGGGTTACGTTACTGGACTAATAATCCAGGGTACTGTAGTGTAGGGTTATGTTACTGGACTAATAATCCAGATACAAGTAGTGTAGGGTTACTGTTCCTGGACTATAATCCTGGGTACAGTAGTGTAGGGGTTATGTTACTGGACTAATAATCCAGGGTACAGTAGTGTAAGGAGTTACGTTACTGGACTAATAATCCAGGTACAGTAGTGTAGGAGATACGTTACTGGACTATAATCCCAGGGTACAGTAGTGTAGGGTTACGTTACTGGACTAATAATCCAGGGTACAGTAGTGTAGGAGTTACGTTACTGGACTAATAATCCAGGTACAGTAGTGTAGGAGTTACGTTACTGGACTAATAATCCAGGCTACAATGGTGTAGGTGTTACGTTACTGGACTAATAATCAGTGGTACAGTAGTGTAGGAGTTACCGTTACTGGACTGATAATCCAGGGATACAGTATGTAGGAGTTATGTTACTGGACTAATAATCCAGGGTTACAGTAGTGTAGGAGTTACGTTACTGGACTATAATCCTGGTACAGTAGTGTAGGAGTTACGTATACTGGACTAATAATCCAGGTTACAGCAGTGTAGGCGTTACTTTACTGGACTAATAATCCACGGGTACAGTAGTGTAGGAGTTATGTTACTGGACTAATATCCCGGGGACAGTATGTAATGGGATTATGTTACTGGACTAATAATCCAGGGTACAGTAGTTTTGGTGTTACGTTACTGGACTAATAATCCAGGGTGCAGTAGTGTAGGAGTTACATTACTCGACTAATAATCGAGGATGCAGCAGTGTAGGGCTTATTTACTGGACTAATAATCCAGGGTCCAGTAGTGTATGGTTTATGTTACTGGACTAATAATCCAGGGTGCAGTAGTGTAGGAGTTACGTTACTAGACTAATAATCGAGGATGCAGTAGTGTAGGGCTTATTTACTGGACTAATAATCCAGGGTACAGTAGTGTAGGGTTACTGTACTGGACTAATAATCCAGTGTACAGTAGTGTAGGAGTTACGTTACTGGACTAATAATTCCACGGTACAGTATTGTAGGAGTTACGTTACTGACTATAGTCCAGGGTACAGTAGTGTAGGAGTTACGTTACTGGACTATAATCCAGCGTACAGTAGTGTAGGAGTTACGTTACTGGACTAATAATCCAGGGTACAGTAGTGTAGCAGTTAATGTTACTGGACTAATAATTCAGGGCTACAGTAGTGTAGGGGTTATGTTACTGGACTAATAATCCAGCGGTACAGTAGTGTAGGAGTTTCGTTACTGGACTAATAATCCAGCGTACAGTAGTCTAGGGTTACTTTACTGGACTGATAATCCAGGGTACAGTAGTGTAGGAGTTACGTTACTGGACTGAATAATCCAGGTACAGTAGTGTAGGAGTTACGTTACTGGACTAATAATCCAGGGTACAGTAGTGTAGGGTTACGTTTACTGGACTGATAATCCAGTGTACAGTCTGTAGGAGTTACGTTTATGGACTAATAATCCACTGTACAGTAGTGTAGGAGTTACGTTACTGGACTATTAATCCAGGTACAGTAGTTAGGAGTTTCGTTGCTGGACAATAATCCAGTGGTACAGTAGTGTAGGGGTTACGTTACTGGACTAATAAATCCGGGATACAGTAGTGTAGGCGTGATCGTTACTGGACTAATAATCCAGGGTACAGTAGTGTAGGGGTTACGTTACTGGACTAATAATCCAGGGTACAGTAGTATAGGGTTATGTTACAGGACTAATAATCCAGGTACCGTAGTGTAAGGGTTACGTTACTGGACTAATAATCCAGGCTACAGTAGTGTAGGGTTACGTTACTGGACTAATCATCCAGGTACAGTAGTGTAGTGGTTACGTTACTGGACTAATAATCCAGGGTACAGTAGTGAAAGGGTTTCGTTACTGGACTAATAATCCAGGTACAGTAGTGTAGGGTTACGTTACTGGACTAATAATCCAGGTACAGTAGTGTAGGGTTACGTTACTGGACTAATAATCCAGTGTACAGTAGTAGTAAGGGTTATGTTACTGGACTAATAATCCAGGGTACAGTAGTGTAGGGGTTACGTTACTGGACTAATAATCCAGCGTTCAGTAGTGTAGGGGATATGTTACTGGACTAATAATCCAGGGTACTGTGTTGTAGGGCTACGTTACGGGACTGATAATCCAGGGTACAGTGGTGTAGGGGTTACGTTACTGGACTAATAATCCAGGGTATAATAATGTAGGGGTTATGTTACTGGACTAATAATCCAGGGTACAGTAGTTTAGGGGTTAGTTTACTGGTCTAATAATCCAGGATATAGTAATGTAGGTGTTCCGTTACTAGACTAATAATCCAGGGTACAGTAGTGTAGGAGTTATGTTACAGGACTAATAATCCAGGGTACATTATTGTACGGGTTATGTTACTGGGAGTAATAATCCAAGGTACAGTAGTGTAGGGGTTACATTACTGGACTTATAATCCAGGGTACAGTAGTGTAGGGTTACGTTACTGGACTAATAATCCAGGGTACAGTAGTGTAGGGGTTACGTTACTGGACTAATAATCCAGGGTACAGTAGTGTAGGGGTTACGTTACTGGACTAATAATCCAGGGTACAGTAGTGTAGGGTTACGTTACTGGACTAATAATCCAGGGTACAGTAGTGTAGGGGTTACATTACTGGACTAATATTCCAGGGTACTGTAGTGTAGGGTTACGTTACTGGACTAATAATCCAGGGTACAGTAGTGTAGGGGTGACATTACTGGACTAATATTCCAGGGTACTATAGTGTAGGGTTACGTTACTGGACTAATACTCCAGGGTACAGTAGTGTAGGATTTACGTTACTGGACTAATAATCCAGGGTACAGTAGTGTAGAGGATACATTACTGGACTAATAATCCAGGGTACAGTAGTGTAGTGTTATGTTACTGGACTAATAATCCAGGGTACAGTAGTGTAGGAGTTACGTACTGGACTGATAATCCAGCGTACAGTAGTGTAGGAGTTACGTTACTGGACTAATAATCCAGGGTACAGTAGTGTAGGAGTTACTGTTACTGGACTGATAATCCAGCGTACAGTAGTGTAGGAGTTACGTTACTGGACTAATAATCCAGGCGTACAGTAGTGTAGAGTTACGTTACTGGACTAATAATCCAGGGTACTGTAGTGTAGGAGTTACGTTACTGGACTAATAATCAGGCGTACAGTAGTGTAGGGGTTACGTTACTGGACTAATAATCCAGGGTACAGTAGTGTAGGGTTACGTTACTGGACTAATAATCCAGGGTACAGTAGTATAGGGTTACGTTACTGACTAATAACCCAGGGTACAGTAGTATAGGGTTACGTTACTGACTAATAATCCAGGGTACAGTAGTGTAGGAGTTACGTTACTGGACTGATAATCCAGGTACAGTAGTGTAGGGAGTTACGTTACTGGACTAATAATCCAGCTACAGTAGTGTAGGGATTTACGTTCATGGACTAATAATCCAGGGTACAGTAGTGTAGGAGTTACGTTACTGGACTGATAATCCAGGTACAGTAGTGTAGGAGTTACGTTACTGGACTAATAATCCAGGTACAGTAGTGTAGGAGTTACGTTACTGGACTAATAATCCAGTGTACAGTAGTGTAAGGGTTACGTTACTGGACTATAATGCCAGCGTACAGTAGTGTAGGAGTACGTTACTGGACTAATAATCCAGCGTACAGTAGTGTAAGGGTTAGTTACTGGACTAATAATCCAGGGTACAGTAGTGTAGGGGTTACGTTACTGGACTAATAATCCAGGGTACAGTACTATAAGGGTTATGTTACTGGACTAATAATCCAGGGTACAGTAGTGTAAGGGTTATGTTACTGGACTAATAATCCAGGGTACAGTAGTGTAGGGGTTACGTTACTGGACTAATAATCCAGGGTACATTATTGTAGGTGTTACATTACTGGACTAATAATCCAGTGTACTGTAGTGTAGCAGTTACATTACTGGACTAATAATTCAGGCTACAGTAGTGTAGGGGTTACGTTACTGGACTAATAATCCAGGGTACAGTAGTGTAGGGGTTAGTTACTGGACTAAAATCCAGGGATACAGTAGTATAAGGGTTACGTTACTGGACTAATAATCCAGGGTACAGTAGTATAGGGGTTACGTTACTGACTAATAATCCAGGGTACCAGTAGTGTAGGAGTTATCGTTACTGACTAGATAATCCAGCGTACAGTAGTGTATGGGTTACGTTACTGGACTGATAATCCACGGTACAGTAGTGTAGGAGTTACGTTACTGGACTAATAATCCAGGGTACAGTAGTGTAGGAGTTATGTTACTGGACTGATAATCCAGCGTACAGTAGTGTAGGGAGTTACGTTACTGGACTAATAATCCAGTGTACAGTAGTGTAGGAGTTACGTTACTGGACTAATAATCCAGGGTACAGTAGTGTAGGCGATATGTTACTGGACTAATAATCCAGGGTACAGTAGTATAGGGGTTACGTTACTGGACTAATAATCCAGGGTACAGTAGTATAGGTGTTCCGTTACTGGACTAATAATCCAGGGTACAGTAGTGTAGGTGTTCCTTTACTGGACTAATAATCCAGGGTACAGTAGTGTAGGTGTTCCGTTACTGGACTAATAATCCAGGGTACAGTAGTGTATGGGGTTACGTTACTGGACTAATAATCCAGGGTACAGTAGTGTAGGGGTTACGTTACTGGACTAATAATCCAGGGTACAGTAGTGTAGGGGATACGTTACTGGACTAATAATCCAGGGTACAGTAGTGTAAGGGTCACGTTACTGGACTAATAATCCAGGGTACAGTAGTGTAGGGGTTATGTTACTGGACTAATAATCCAGGGTACAGTAGTGTAGGCGTTCAGTTACTTGACTAATAATCCAGGGTACAGTAGTGGGTTCATGGTTCTGGACTAATAATGCAGGGTACAGTAGTGTAGGGGCTATGTTACTGGACTAATAATCCAGGGTACAGTAGTGTAGGGGTTATGTTACTGGACTAATAATCCAGGTACAGTAGTGTAGGGTTACGTTACTGGACTAATAATCCAGGTACAGTAGTGTAGGAGTTACGTTACTGGACTAATAATCCAGGGTACAGTAGTGTAGGAGTTACGTTACTGGACTAATAATCCAGGTACAGTAGTGTAGGAGTTACGTTACTGGACTAATAATCCAGGGTACAGTAGTGTAGGAGTTACGTTACTGGACTAATAATCCAGGGTACAGTAGTGTAGGGTTACGTTACTGGACTAATAATCCAGGGCTACAGTAGTGTAGGGTTACGTTACTGGACTGAATAATCCAGCTACAGTAGTGTAGGAGGTTACTGTTACTGGACTAATAATCCAGGGTACAGTAGTGTAGGAGTTACGTTACTGGACTAATAATCCAGGCTACAGTAGTGTAGGGTTACGTTACTGGACTAATATCCAGGGTACAGTAGTGTAGCAGATACGTTACTGGACTAATAATCAAGGCCTACAGTAGATAGGGGTACTGTACTGACAAATAATCCAGGGTACCGTAGTGTAGGAGTTCGTTACTGGACTTATAATCCAGCGTACAGTAGTGTAGAGATACGTTACTGGACAGATAATCCACTGTTACAGAGTGTAGGAGTTTACGTTACTGACCTAATAATCCACTGGTACGTAGTGTAGGAGTCTGCTACTGGACTAATAATCCAGGGTACAGTAGTGTTAGGAGTTCTGTTACTAGGACTAATAATCCAGCGTACAGTAGTGTAAGGAGTAACGTTACTGGACTAATAATCCAGGGTACATTAGTGTAGGGGTTACGTTTCTGGACTAATAATCCAGGGTCACAGTAGTGTAGGCGATACGTTAACTGGACCAATAATCTGGGTACAGTAGTGTAGGGGTCATGTTACTGGACTAATAATACAGGGTACAGTAGTGTAGTGTTATGTTATTGGACTAGTAATCCAGGGTACATTAGTGTAGGGGGTTACGTTACTGGACTAATAATCCAGGGTACAGTAGTGTAGGAGTTACGTTACTGGACTAATAATCCAGGGTACAGTAGTGTAGGGGTTACGTTCCTGGACTAATAATCCAGGGTACAGTAGTGTAGGGGTTATGTTACTGGACTGATAATCCAGCGTACAGTAGTGTAGGAGTTACGTTACTGGACTAATAATCCAGTTTACAGTAGTGTAGGAGTTACGTTACTGGACTAATAATCCAGGGTACAGTAGTGTAGGAGTTACGTTACTGGACTAATAATCAGGGTACAGTAGTGTAGGGTTACGTTACTGGACTAATAATCCAGGGTACAGTAGTATAGGAGTTATGTTACTGGACTAATAATCCAGGGTACAGTAGTGTAGGAGTTACGTTACTGGACTAATAATCCAGGCGTACAGTAGTGTAAGGGTTACGTTACTGGACTAATAATCCAGGGTACAGTAGTGTAGGAGTTACGTTACTGGACTAATAATCCAGGTACAGTAGTGTAGGGGTTACGTTACTGGACTATAATCCAGGGTACAGTAGTGTAGGAGTTACGTTACTGGACTAATAATCCAGGGTACAGTAGTGAAGGAGTTATGTTACTAGGACTAATAATCCAGGGTACAGTAGTAGTAGGGGTTAGTTACTGACTAATAATCCGGGGTACGGTAGTGTAGGGGTTACGTTACTGGACTAATATTCCAGGGTACAGTAGTGCATGGGTTCCGTTACTGGACTAATAATCCAGGGTATGGTAGTGTAGGGGTTACGTTACTGGACTAATAATCTAGGGTACAGTAGTGTAGGTGTTACGTTACTGGACTAATAATCCAGGCTACAGTAGTGTAGGAGTTCCGTTACAGGACTAATAATCCAGGGTACAGTAGTATAGGGTTCGTTACTGACTAATAATCCAGGGTAGAGTAGTATAGGGGTTACGTTACTGGACTAATAATCCAGGGTACAGTAGTGTAGGAGTTACGTTACTGGACTAATAATCCAGGGTACAGTAGTGTAGGGGTGACGTTACTGGACTAATAATCCAGGGTACAGTAGTGTAGTGTTATGTTACTGGACTAATAATCCAGGGTACAGTAGTGTAGGTGTTACGTTACTGGACTATAATCCAGGGTACAGTAGTGTAGGTGTTCCGTTACTGGACTAATAATCCAGGGTACAGTAGTGTAGGGGTTAGTTTACTGGACTAATAATCCAGGATATAGTAGTGTAGGGGTTACGTTACTGGACTAATAATCCAGGGTACAGTAGTGTAGGAGTTATGTTACTGGACTAATAATCCAGGGTACAGTAGTGTAGGGGTTACGTTACTGGACTAATAATCCAGGGTACAGTAGTGTAGGTGTTCCTTTACTGGACTAATAATCCAGGGTACAGTAGTGTAGGTGTTCCGTTACTGGACTAATAATCCAGGGTACAGTAGTGTAGGCGTTCCGTTACTGGACTAATAATCCAGGGTACAGTAGTGTAGGTGTTCCTTTACTGGACTAATAATCCAGGGTACAGTAGTGTAGGAGTTATGTTACTGGACTAATAATCCAGCGGTACAGTAGTGTAGGGTTTACGTTACTGGACTAATAATCAGGGTACAGTAGTGTAGGAGTTACGTTACTGGACTAATAATCCAGGGTACAGTAGTGTAGGGTTACGTTACTGGACTAATAATCAGGGTACAGTAGTGTAGGGTTTACGTTACTGGACTAATAATCCAGGTACAGTAGTATAAGGGTTATGTTACTGGACTAATAATCCAGGGTACAGTAGTGTAGGGGTTACGTTACTGGACTAATAATCCTGGTACAGTAGTGTATGGGTTACGTTACTGGACTAATAATCCAGGTACAGTAGTGTAGGGTTACGTTACTGGACTATAATCCAGGGTACAGTAGTGTAGGGGTTACGTTCCTGGACTAAT
The DNA here is from genome assembly GCF_017639515.1 of Carcharodon carcharias. Classification (NCBI taxonomy): domain Eukaryota; kingdom Metazoa; phylum Chordata; class Chondrichthyes; order Lamniformes; family Lamnidae; genus Carcharodon; species Carcharodon carcharias. The sequence goes on from NC_054490.1 coordinate 4,804,789, forward strand.
AATCCTGGGTACAGTAGTGTAGGGGTTATGTTACTGGACTGATAATCCAGCGTACAGTAGTGTAGGAGTTGCGTTACTGGACTAATAATCCAGGGTACAGTAGTATAAGGGAGACGTTACTGCACCAATAATCCAGGGTACAGTAGTGTAGGGTTACGTTACTGGACTAATAATCCAGGTACAGTAGTAGTAGGGTATGTTACTGGACTAATAATCCAGGGTACAGTAGTGTAGGGGTTCCTTTACTGGACTAATAATCCAGGGTACAGTAGCGTTGAGGATACGTTACTGGACTAATAATCCAGGGTACAGTAGTGTCAGGGTCATGTTACTGGACTGATAATCCAGGGTACAGTAGTGTAGGAGTTATGTTACTGGACTAATAATCCAGCGTACAGTAGTGTAGGGTTACGTTACTGACCTAATAATCCAGGGTACAGTAGTGTAGAGGTTACGTTACTGGACTAATAATCCAGGGTACAGTAGTGTAGGGGTTACGTTACTGGACTAATAATCCAGGGTACAGTAGTGTATGGGGTTACGTTTCTGGACTAAAATCCAGGTATACAGTAGTGTAGGGGTTACGTTACTGGACTAATAATCAGCTACAGTAGTGTAAGGGTTATGTTACTGGACTAATAATCCAGGGTACAGTAGTGTAGGGGTTACGTTACTGGTTTAATAATCCAGGGTACAATAGTGTAGGCGATATGTTACTGGACTAATAATCCAGGATACAGTACTATAGGGGTTACGTTACTGGACTTAGAATCCAGGGTACAGTAGTGCAGGGGTTACGTTACTGGACTAATAATCCAGGGTACAGTAGTGTAGGTGTTACGTTACTGGACTAATAATCCAGGGTACAGTAGTGTAGGTGTTACGTTACAGGACTAATAATCCAGTGTACAGTAGTATAGGGGTTATGTTACTGGACTAATAATCCAGGGTACAGTAGTGTAGGGGTTACGTTACTGGACTAATAATCCAGGGTACAGTAGTATAAGGGTTATGTTACTGGACTAATAATCCAGGGTACAGTAGTGTAGGGGTTACGTTACTGGACTAATAATCCAGGGTACAGTAGTTTAGGAGTTACGTTACTGGACTAATAATCCAGGGTACAGTAGTGTAGGTGTTACGTACTGGACTAATAATCCAGGGTACAGTAGTGTAGGAGTTACGTTACTGGACTAATAATCCAGGGTACAGTAGTGTAGGGGTTATGTTACTGGACTAATAATCCAGGGTATGGTAGTGTAGGGGTTACGTTACTGGACTAATAATCCAGGGTACAGTAGTGTTGGTGTTACGTTACTGGACTAATAATCCAGGGTGCAGTAGTGTAGGAGTTACATTACTAGACTAATAATCGAGGATGCAGTAGTGTAGGGGTTAAGTTACTGGACTATAATCCAGGGTACAGTAGTGTAGGGGTTACGTTACTGGACTAATAATCCAGGGTACAGTAGTGTAGGGGTTATGTTACTGGACTAATAATCCAGGGCTACAGTAGTGTAGGGTTACGTTACTGGACTAATAATCCTGGGTACAGTAGTGTAGGTGTTACGTTACTGACTAATAATCCAGGCTACAGTAGTATAAGGGTTACGTTACTGGACTAATAATCCAGGGTACAGTAGTGTAGGGGTTACGTTACTGGACTAATAATCCAGGGTACCATAGTGTACGGGATATGTTACTGGACTAATAATCCAGGGTACAGTAGTGTAGGGGTTACGTTACTGGACTAATAATCCAGGGTACAGTAGTGTAGGAGTTACGTTACTGGACTAATAATCCAGGGTACAGTAGTGTAGGGGATACTTTACTGGACTAATAATCCAGGGTACAGTAGTGTAGGGGTTACGTTACTGGACTAATAATCCAGGGTACAGTAGTGTAGGGGTTACGTTACTGGACTAATAATCCAGGGTATTTTAGTGTAGCGGTTATGTTACTGGACTAATAATCCAGGGTACAGTAGTGTAGGGGTTACGTTACTGGACTAATAATCCAGGGTACAGTAGTTTAGGGGTTAGTTTACTGGACTAATAATCCAGGATATAGTAGTGTAGGGGTTACGTTACTAGACTAATAATCCAGGGTACAGTAGTGTAGGGGTTACGTTACTGGACTAATAATCCAGGTACAGTAGTGTAGGAGTTACGTTACTGGACTAATAATCCAGGGTACAGTAGTGTTGGAGTTATGTTACTGGACTAATAATCCAGGGTACAGTAGTGTATAGGGTTATGTTACTGGACTAATAATCCAGGGTACAGTAGTGTTGGAGTTACGTTACTGGACTAATAATCCAGGGTACAGTAGTGTAAGGGTTATGTTACTGGACTAATAATCCAGGGTACAGTAGTGTAGGGGTTACGTTACTGGACTAATAATCCAGGGTACAGTAGTGTAGGGTTCATTTTTCTGGACTAATAATGCAGGGTACAGTAGTGTAAGGGTTACGTTACTGGACTAATAATCCAGGGTACAGTAGTGTAGGGGTTACGTTACTGGACTAATAATCCAGGGTACAGTAGTGTAGGAGTTACGTTACTGGACTTATAATCCAGCATACAGTAGTGTTGGAGTTACGTTACTGGACTGATAATCCAGTGTACAGTAGTGTAGGAGTTACGTTACTGGACTGATAATCCACTGTACAGTAGTGTAGGAGTTACGTCCCTGGACTAATAATCCAGGGTACAGTAGTGTAGGAGTTATGTTCTGGACTGATAATCCAGGGTACAGTAGTGTAGGCAGTTACAGTTACTGGACTATAATCCAGGCTACTAGTAGTGTAGGAGGTTATGTTACTGGACTAATAATCCAGGGTACAGTAGCGTATGGGTTATGTTACTGGACTAATAATCCAGGGTACAGTAGTGTAGGGGTTACGTTACTTGACTAATAATCCAGGGTACAGTAGTGTAGGGTTCATGTTTCTGGACTAATAATGCAGGGTACAGTAGTGTAAGTGTTACGTTACTGGACCACTAATCCAGGGTGCAGTAGTGTTCGGGGCTACGTTACTGGACTAATAATCCAGGGTACAGTAGTGTAGGAGTTGCGTTACTGGACTAATAATCCAGGGTACAGTAGTATAAGGGAGACGTTACTGCACCAATAATCCAGGGTACAGTAGTATAAGGGTTACGTTACTTGACTAATAATCCAGGGTACAGTAGTATAGGGGTTTCGTTACTGGACTGATAATCCAGCGTACAGTAGTGTAGGAGTTACGTTACTGGACTAATAATCCAGGGTACAGTAGTGTAGGAGTTACGTTACTGGACTAATAATCCAGGGTACAGTAGTGTAGGAGTTATGTTACTGGACTAATAATCCAGGGTACAGTAGTGTAGGAGTTACGTTACTGGACTAATAATCCAGCGTACAGTAGTGTAGGAGTTACGTTACTGGACTAATAATCCAGGGTACAGTAGTGTAGGGGTTACGTTACTGGACTAATAATCCTGGGTACAGTAGTGTAGGCGTTACGTTACTGGACTAATAATCCAGGCTACAGTAGTGTTAGGGTCACGTTACTGGACTAATAATCCAGGTTATAGTAGTGTAGGGGTTACGTTACTGGACTAATAATCCAGGGTGCAGTAGTGTTGGTGTTACGTTACTGGACTAATAATCCAGGCTACAATGGTGTAGGTGGTACGTTACTGGACAATAATCCAGGGTACAGTAGTGTAGGGGTTACATTACTGGACAAATTATCCAGGGTACAGTAGTAAAGGGGTTACGTTACTGGACTAATAATCCAGGGTACATCAGTGTAGGGGTTACGTTACTTGACTAATAATCCAGGGTACAGTAGTATAAGGGTTATGTTACTGGACTAATAATCCAGGGTACAGTAGTGTAGGGTTACGTTACTGGACTAATAATCCAGGGTACAGTAGTGTAGGGGTCATGTTACTGCACTAATAATCCAGGGTACAGTAGTGTAGGGAGTTACGTTACTGGACTAATTATCCAGTGTGCAGTAGTGTAGGAGTTACTGTACTGGATTAAAAATCCAGGGTACAGTAGTGTAGCTGTTAGGTTACTGGACTAATAATCCAGGGTACAGTAGTGTAGAGGTTACGTTACTGGACTAATAATCCAATGTACAGTAGTGTAGGGGTTACGTTACTGGACTAATAATCCAGGGTACAGTAGTGTAGGGGTTACGTTACTGGACTAATAATCCAGGGTACAGTAGTGTAGGGTTTACGTTACTGGACTAATAATCCAGGGTACAGTAGTGTAGGGGTTACGTTACTGGACTAATAATCCAGGGTACAGTAGTGTAGGGTTACGTTACTGGACTAATAATCCAGGGTACAGTAGTGTAGGGGTTACGTTACTGGACTAATAATCCAGGGTACAGTAGTGTAGGGGTTACGTTACTGGACTAATAATCCAGGGTACAGTAGTGTAGGGGTTACGTTACTGGACTAATAATCCAGGGTACAGTAGTGTAGGGTTACGTTACTTGACTAATAATCCAGGGTACAGTAGTGTAGGGTTACGTTACTGGACTAATAATCGTGGGTACAGTAGTGTAGTGGTTACGTTACTGGACTAATAATCCAGGATACAGTAGTATAAGGGTTATGTAACTGGACTAATAATCCAGGGTACAGTAGTGTAGGGGTTACGTAACTGGACTAATAACCCAGGGTACAGTAGTATAAGGGTTATGTGACTGACTAATAATCCAGGGTACAGTAGTGTAGGAGTTACGTTACTGGACTAATAATCCAGGGTACAGTAGTATAGGGGATAAGTTACTGGACTGATAATCCAGGGTACAGTAGTATAGGAGTTACGTTACTGGACTTATAATCCAGCATACAGTAGTGTAGGAGTTACGTTACTGGACTGATAATCCAGTACAGTATTGTAGGAGTTATGTTACTGGACTAATAATCCAGGGTACAGTAGTGTAGGAGTTACGTTACTGGACTAATAATCCAGGGTACAGTAGTGTAGGAGTTACGTTACTGGACTAATAATCCAGGGTACAGTAGTGTAGGAGTTACGTTACTGGACTAATAATCCAGCGTACTGTATTGTAGGAGTTATGTTACTGGACTAAGTATCCAGGGTACAGTAATGTATGGGTTACGTTACTGGACTGATAATCCAGCGTACAGTAGTGTAGGAGTTACATTACTGGACTAATAATCCAGGGTACAGTAGTGTAGCAGTTACATTACTGGACTAATAATCCAGGGTACAGTAGTGTAGGGGTTACGTTTCTGGACTAAAAATCCTGGGTACCGTAGTGTAGGGTTGACGTTACTGGACTAATAATCCAGACTACAGTAGTATAAGGGTTATGTTACTGGACTAATAATCCAGGGTACAGTAGTATAAAGGTTATGCTACTGGACTAATAATCCAGGGTACAGTAGTATAATGGTTATGTTACTGGACTAATAATCCAGGGTACAGTAGTGTAGGGGTTACGTTTCTGGACTAATAATCCTGGGTACAGTAGTGTAGGGGTTACGTTACTGGACTAATAATCCAGGGTACAGTAGTGTAGGAGTTACGTTACTGGACTAATAATCCAGGGTACAGTAGTGTTGGAGTTATGTTACTGGACTAATAATCCAGACTACAATAGTATAAGGGTTATGTTACTGGACTAATAATCCAGGGTACAGTAGTGTTGGAGTTATGTTACTAGACTAATAATCCAGACTACAGTAGTATAAGGGTTATGTTACTGGACTAATAATCCAGGGTACAGTAGTGTAGGGGTTACGTTACTGGACTAATAATCCAGGGTACAGTACTATAAGGGTTATGTTACTGGACTAATAATCCAGGGTACAGTAGTGTAGGGGTTACGTTTCTGGACTAATAATCCTTGGTACAGTAGTGTAGGGGTTACGTTACTGGACTAATAATCCAGGGTACAGTAGTGTAGGAGTTATATTACTGGACTAATAATCCAGGGTACAGTAGTGTTGGAGTTATGTTACTGGACTAATAATCCAGGTTACAGTAGTGTAGAGGTTACGTTACTGGACTAATAATCCAGGGTACAGTAGTGTAGGTGTTACGTTACTGGACTAATAATCCAGGGTACAGTAGTGTAGGTGTTCCGTTACTGGACTAATAATCCAGGGTACAGTAGTGTAGGGGTTACGTTACTGGACTAATAATCCAGGGTACAGTAGTGTAGGCGATATGTTACTGGACTAATAATCCAGGGTACAGTACTATAGGGGTTACGTTACTGGACTAATAATCCAGGGTACAGTAGTGCAGGGGTTACGTTACTGGACTAATAATCCAGGTACAGTAGTATAGGGTTACGTTACTGGACTAATCATCCAGGGTACAGTAGTGTAGTGGTTACGTTACTGGACTAATAATCCAGGATACAGTAGTATAAGGGTTTTGTAACTGGACTAATAATCCAGGGTACAGTAGAGTAGGGGTTACGTTTCTGGACTAATAATCCTGGGTACAGTAGTGAAGGGGTTACGTAACTGGACTAATAACCCAGGGTACAGTAGTATAAGGGTTATGTGACTGACTAATAATCCAGGGTACAGTAGTGTAGGAGTTACGTTACTGGACTAATAATCCAGGGTACATTAGTATAGGGGATAAGTTACTGGACTGATAATCTAGGGTACAGTAGTATAAGGGTTACGTTACTGGACTAATAATCCAGTGTACAGTAGTGTAGGAGTTACATTACTGGACTGATAATCCAGTGTACAGTAGTGTAGGGGTTACATTACTGGACTACTAATCCAGGGTACAGTAGTGTAGCAGTTACATTACTGGACTAATAATTCAGGCTACAGTAGTGTAGGGGTGACGTTTCTGGACTAAAAATCCTGGGTAAAGTAGTGTAGGGGTTACGTTACTGGACTAATAATCCAGACTACAGTAGTATAAGGGTTATGTTACTGGACTAATAATCCAGGGTACAGTAGTGTAGGGGTTACGTTACTGGACTAATAATCCAGGGTACAGTAGTATAAGGGTTATGTAACTGGACTAATAATCCAGGGTACAGTAGTGTAGGGGTTACGTTTCTGGACTAATAATCCAGTGTATAGTAGTGTAGGGGTTACGTTACTGGACTAATAATCCAGGGTACAGTAGTGTAGGAGTTACGTTACTGGACTAATAATCCAGGGTACAGTAGTGTTGGAGTTATGTTACTAGACTAATAATCCAGACTACAGTAGTATAAGGGTTATGTTACTGGACTAATAATCCAGGGTACAGTAGTGTAGGGGTTACGTTACTGGACTAATAATCCAGGGTACAGTACTATAAGGGTTATGTTACTGGACTAATAATCCAGGGTACAGTAGTGTAGGGGTTACGTTTCTGGACTAATAATCCTGGGTACAGTAGTGTAGGGGTTACGTTACTGGACTAATAATCCAGGGTACAGTAGTGTAGGAGTTACGTTACTGGACTAATAATCCAGGGTACAGTAGTGTTGGAGTTATGTTACTGGACTAATAATCCAGGGTACAGGAGTGTATGGGTTATGTTACTGGACTGATAATCCAGCGTACAGTAGTGTAGGTGTTACGTTACTGGACTAATAATCCAGGGTACAGTAGTGTAGCAGTTACATTACTGGACTAATAATTCAGGCTACTGTAGTGTAGGGGTTATGTTACTGGACTAATAATCCAGGGTACAGTAGTGTAGGAGTTGCGTTACTGGACTAATAATCCAGGGTACAGTAGTATAGGGGATACGTTACTGCACCAATAATCCAGGGTACAGTAGTGTAGGAGTTACGTTACTGGACTGATAATCCACTGTACAGTAGTGTAGGAGTTATGTTACTGGACTAATAATCCAGGGTACAGTAGTGTTGGAGTTATGTTACTAGACTAATAATCCAGACTACAGTAGTATAAGGGTTATGTTACTGGACTAATAATCCAGGGTACAGTAGTGTAGGGGTTACGTTTCTGGACTAATAATCCAGGGTACAGTAGTATAGGGGATACGTTACTGCACCAATAATCCAGGGTACAGTAGTGTAGGAGTTACGTTACTGGACTGATAATCCACTGTACAGTAGTGTAGGAGTTACGTTACTGGACTAATAATCCAGGGTACAGTAGTTTAGGAGTTATGTTACTGGACCGATAATCCAGGGTACAGTAGTGTATGGGTTAGGTTACTGGACTGATAATCCAGCGTACAGTAGTGTAGGAGTAACGTTACTGGACGAATAATCCAGGGTACAGTAGTGTAGCAGTTACATTACTGGACTAAGTATTCAGGCTACTGTAGTGTAGGGGTTACGTTACTGGATTAATAATCCAGGGTACAATAGTGTAGGGGTTACGTTACTGGAATAATAATCCAGGGTAAAATAGTATAGGGGATACGTTACTGGACTAATAATCCAGGGTATAGTAGTATAAGTGTTACGTTACTTGACTAATAATCCAGGGTACCGTAGTATAGGGGTTTCATTACTGGACTGATAATCCAGCGTACAGTAGTGTAGCAGTTACGTTACTGGACTGATAATCCACTGTACAGTAGTGTAGGATTTACGTTACTGGACTAATAATCCAGGGTACAATAGTGTAGGAGTTATGTTACTGGACTGATAATCCAGCGTACAGTAGTGTAGGAGTTACGTTACTTGACTGATAATCCAGCGTACAGTAGTGTAGGAGTTACGTTACTGGACTAATAATCCAGGGTACAGTAGTGTAGGGGTTACGTTTCTGGACTAATAATCCTGGGTACAGTAGTGTAGGCGTGACGTTTCTGGACTAATAATCCTGGGAACAGTACTATAAGGGTTATGTTACTGGACTAATAATCCAGGGTACAGTAGTATAAGGGTTATGTTACTGGACTAATAATCGTGGGTACATTAGTGTAGGGGTTACGTTACTGGACTAATAATCCAGGCTACAGTAGTATAAGGGTTATGTTACTGGACTAATAATAAAGGGTACAGTAGTGCAGGGGTTACGTAACTGGACTAATAACACAGGGTACAGTAGTATAAGGGTTATGTTACTGGACCAATAATCCAGGGTACAGTAGTGTAGGAGTTACGTTACTGGACTAATAATCCAGGGTACAGTAGTATAGGGGATAAGTTACTGGACTGATAATCTAGGGTACAGTAGTATAAGGGTTACGTTACTGGAATAATAATCCAGTGTACAGTAGTGTAGCAGTTACATTACTGGACTGATAATCTAGTGATAAGTATTGTAGGAGTTATGTTACTGGACTAATAATCCAGCGTACAGTAGTGTAGGAGTTACGTTACTGGACTAATAATCCAGGGTACAGTAGTGTAGGGGTTACGTTTCTGGACTAATAATCCTGGGTACAGTAGTGTAGGCGTGACGTTTCTGGACTAATAATCCTGGGAACAGTACTATAAGGGTTATGTTACTGGACTAATAATCCAGGGTACAGTAGTATAAGGGTTATGTTACTGGACTAATAATCGTGGGTACATTAGTGTAGGGGTTACGTTACTGGACTAATAATCCAGGCTACAGTAGTATAAGGGTTATGTTACTGGACTAATAATAAAGGGTACAGTAGTGTAGGGGTTACGTAACTGGACTAATAACACAGGGTACAATAGTATAAGGGTTATGTTACTGGACCAATAATCCAGGGTACAGTAGTGTAGGAGTTACGTTACTGGACTAATAATCCAGGGTACAGTAGTATAGGGGATAAGTTACTGGACTGATAATCTAGGGTACAGTAGTATAAGGGTTACGTTACTGGAATAATAATCCAGTGTACAGTAGTGTAGGAGTTACATTACTGGACTGATAATCCAGTGATAAGTATTGTAGGAGTTATGTTACTGGACTGATAATCCAGTGTACAGTAGTGTAGGGGTTACATTACTGGACTACTAATCCAGGGTACAGTAGTGTAGGAGTTACGTTACTGGACTAATAATCCAAGGTACAGCAGTGTAGGAGTTACGTTACTGGACTAATAATCCACGGTACTGTATTGTAGGAGTTATGTTACTGGACTAAGTATCCAGGGTACAGTAATGTATGGGTTACGTTACTGGACTGATAATCCAGCGTACAGTAGTGTAGGAGTTACATTACTGGACTAATAATCCAGGGTACAGTAGTGTAGCAGTTACATTACTGGACTAATAATTCAGGCTACAGTAGTGTAGGGGTTACGTTTCTGGACTAAAAATCCTGGGTAAAGTAGTGTAGGGGTTACGTTACTGGACTAATAATCCAGACTACAGTAGTATAAGGGTTATGTTACTGGACTAATAATCCAGGGTACAGTAGTGTAGGGGTTACGTTACTGGACTAATAATCCAGGGTACAGTACTATAAGGGTTATGTTACTGGACTAATAATCCAGGGTACAGTAGTGTAGGGGTTACGTTTCTGGACTAATAATCCTGGGTACAGTAGTGTAGGGGTTACGTTACTGGACTAATAATCCAGGGTACAGTAGTGTAGGAGTTACGTTACTGGACTAATAATCCAGGGTACAGTAGTGTTGGAGTTATGTTACTGGACTAATAATCCAGACTACAATAGTATAAGGGTTATGTTACTGGACTAATAATCCAGGGTACAGTAGTGTTGGAGTTATGTTACTAGACTAATAATCCAGACTACAGTAGTATAAGGGTTATGTTACTGGACTAATAATCCAGGGTACAGTAGTGTAGGGGTTACGTTACTGGACTAATAATCCAGGGTACAGTACTATAAGGGTTATGTTACTGGACTAATAATCCAGGGTACAGTAGTGTAGGGGTTACGTTTCTGGACTAATAATCCTTGGTACAGTAGTGTAGGGGTTACGTTACTGGACTAATAATCCAGGGTACAGTAGTGTAGGAGTTATATTACTGGACTAATAATCCAGGGTACAGTAGTGTTGGAGTTATGTTACTGGACTAATAATCCAGGGTACCGGAGTGTATGGGTTATGTTACTGGACTGATAATCCAGCGTACAGTAGTGTAGGTGTTACGTTACTGGACTAATAATCCAGGGTACAGTAGTGTAGGTGTTACGTTTCTGGACTAAAGATCCTGGGTACCGTAGTGTAGGGGTGACGTTTCTGGACTAATAATCTTGGGTAAAGTAGTGTAGGTGTTACGTTACTGGATGAATAATCCAGGGTACAGTAGTATAAGGGTTGTGTTACTGGACTAATAATCGTGGGTACAGTAGTGTCGGGGTTACGTTACTGGACTAATAATCCAGACTACAGTAGTATAAGGGTTATGTTACTGGACTAATAATTCAGGGTACAGTAGTGTAGGGGTTACGTTACTGGACTAATAATCCAGGGTACAGTAGTATAAGGGTTATGTTACTGGACTAATAATCCAGGGTACAGTAGTGTAGTGGTTACGTTTCTGGAGTAATAATCCTGGGCACAGTAGTGTAAGGGTTACGTTATTGGACTAATAACCCAGGGTACAGTACTATAAGGGTTATGTTACTGGGCTAATAATCCAGGGTACAGTAGTGTATGTGTTACGTTACTGGACTAATAATCCAGGGTACAGTTGAATGGGGGATACGTTACTGGACTAATAATCAAGGGTACAGTAGTATAAGGGTTACGTTACTGGACTAATAATCCAGTGTACAGTAGTGTAGGAGTTACATTACTGGACTGATAATCCAGTGTACAGTAGTGTAGGGGTTACATTACTGGACTACTAATCCAGGGTACAGTAGTGTAGCAGTTACATTACTGGACTAATAATTCAGGCTACAGTAGTGTAGGGGTGACGTTTCTGGACTAAAAATCCTGGGTAAAGTAGTGTAGGGGTTACGTTACTGGACTAATAATCCAGACTACAGTAGTATAAGGGTTATGTTACTGGACTAATAATCCAGGGTACAGTAGTGTAGGGGTTACGTTACTCGACTAATAATCCAGGGTACTGTATTGTAGGAGTTATGTTACTGGACTAAGTATCCAGGGTACAGTAGTGTATGGGTTACGTTACTGGACTGATAATCCAGCGTACAGTAGTGTAGGAGTTACATTACTGGACTAATAATCCAGGGTACAGTAGTGTAGCAGTTACATTACTGGACTAATAATTCAGGCTACAGTAGTGTAGGGGTGACGTTTCTGGACTAAAAATCCTGGGTAAAGTAGTGTAGGGGTTACGTTACTGGACTAATAATCCAGACTACAGTAGTATAAGGGTTATGTTACTGGACTAATAATCCAGGGTACAGTAGTGTAGGGGTTACGTTACTGGACTAATAATCCAGTGTACAGTACTATAAGGGTTATGTTACTGGACTAATAATCCAGGGTACAGTAGTGTAGGGGTTACGTTTCTGGACTAATAATCCTGGTTACAGTAGTGTAGGGGTTACGTTACTGGACTAATAATCCAGGGTACAGTAGTGTAGGAGTTACGTTACTGGACTAATAATCCAGGGTACAGTAGTGTTGGAGTTATGTTACTAGACTAATAATCCAGACTACAGTAGTATAAGGGTTATGTTACTGGACTAATAATCCAGGGTACAGTAGTGTAGGGGTTACGTTACTGGACTAATAATCCAGGGTACAGTACTATAAGGGTTATGTTACTGGACTAATAATCCAGGGTACAGTAGTGTAGGGGTTACGTTTCTGGACTAATAATCCTGGGTACAGTAGTGTAGGGGTTACGTTACTGGACTAATAATCCAGGGTACAGTAGTGTAGGAGTTACGTTACTGGACTAATAATCCAGGGTACAGTAGTGTTGGAGTTATGTTACTGGACTAATAATCCAGGGTACAGGAGTGTATGGGTTATGTTACTGGACTGATAATCCAGCGTACAGTAGTGTAGGTGTTACGTTACTGGACTAATAATCCAGGGTACAGTAGTGTAGCAGTTACATTACTGGACTAATAATTCAGGCTACTGTAGTGTAGGGGTTATGTTACTGGACTAATAATCCAGGGTACAGTAGTGTAGGAGTTGCGTTACTGGACTAATAATCCAGGGTACAGTAGTGTAGGAGTTATGTTACTGGACTAATAATCCAGCATACAGTAGTGTAGGGGTTACGTTTCTGGACTAATAATCCAGCGTACAGTGTTTAGGAGTTACTTACTGGACTATTATCCAGTACAGTGTAGGTTATACTGGACTAATAATCCAGGTACAGTAGTATAGGTTACGTTACTGGACTAATAATCCAGGGTACAGTAGTGTAGGGTTACTTCTGGACTAATAATCGGGTACGTAGTGTAGGGGGTTACTGGACTAATAATCCAGGGTACATAGTGTAGAGTTACGTTACTGGACTAATAATCCAGGGGACAGTAGTGTCGGGGTTACGTTACTGGACTAATAATCCAGACTACAGTAGTATAAGTGTTATGTTACTGGACTAATAATCCAGGGTACAGTAGTGTAGGGTTTACGTTACTGGACTAATAATCCAGGGTACAGTAGTGTAGGTGTTATGTTACTGGACTAATAATCCAGTCTACTGCAGTGTAGGGGTTATGTTACTGGACTAATAATCCAGGGTACAGTAGTGTAGGAGTTACGTTACTGGACTAATAATCCAGCGTACAGTAGTGTAGGAGTTACATGACTTGACTGATAATCCAGCGTACAGTAGTGTCGTAGTTACGTTACTGGACTAATAATGCAGGGTACAGTAGTGTAGGGGTTACGTTTCTCGACTAAAAATCCTGGCTACCGTAGTGCAGGGGTGACATTTCTGGACTAATAATCCTGGGTAAAGTAGTGTAGGGTTGACGTTACTGGACTAATAATCCAGACTACAGTAGTATAAGGGTTATGTTACTGGACTAATAATCCAGGGTACAGTAGTGTAGGGGTTACGTTACTGGACTAATAATCCAGGGTACAGTAGTATAAGGGTTATGTTACTGGACTAATAATCCAGGGTACAGTAGTGTAGGGGTTACGTTTCTGGACTAATAATCCTGGGTACAGTAGTGTAGGGGTTACGTTACTGGACTAATAATCCAGGGTTCAGTAGTGTAGGAGTTACGTTACTGGACTAATAATCCAGGGTACAGTAGTGTTGGAGTTATGTTACTGGACTAATAATCCAGGGTACAGGAGTGTATGGGTTATGTTAATGGACTGATAATCCAGCGTACAGTAGTGTAGGTGTTACGTTACTGGACTAATAATCCAGGGTACAGTAGTGTAGCAGTTACATTACTGGACTAATAATTCAGGCTACTGTAGTGTAGGGGTTATGTTACTGGACTAATAATCCAGGGTACAGTAGTGTAGGAGTTGCGTTACTGGACTAATAATCCAGGGTACAGTAGTATAGGGGATGTGTTACAGCACCAATAATCCAGGGTACAGTAGTGTAGGAGTTACGTTACTGGACTGATAATCCACTGTACAGTAGTGTAGGAGTTACGTCACTGGACTAATAATCCAGGGTACAGTAGTGTAGGAGTTATGTTACTGGACTGATAATCCAGCGTACAGTAGTGTAGGAGTTACGTTACTGGACTAATAATCCAGCGTACAGTAGTGTAGGAGTTACGTTACTTGACTGATAATCCAGCATACAGTAGTGTAGTAGTTACGTTACTGGACTAATAATCCAGGGTACAGTAGTGTAGGGGTTACGTTTCTGGACTAAAAATCCTGGGTACCGTAGTGTAGGGGTGACGTTTCTGGACTAATAATCCTGGGTAAAGTAGTGTAGGTGTTACGTTACTGGACTAATAATCCAGGGTACAGTAGTATAAGGGTTGTGTTACTGGACTAATAATCGTGGGTACAGTAGTGTCGGGGTTACGTTACTGGACTAATAATCCAGACTACAGTAGTATAAGTGTTATGTTACTGGACTAATAATCCAGGGTACAGTAGTATAAAGGTTATGCTACTGGACTAATAATCCAGGGTACAGTAGTATAAGGGTTATGTTACTGGACTAATAATCCAGGGTACAGTAGTGTAGGGGTTACGTTTCTGGACTAATAATCCTGGGTACAGTAGTGTAGGGGTTACGTTACTGGAAAATAAGCCTGGGTACAGTACTATAAGGGTTATGTTAAAGGGCTAATAATCCAGGGTACAGTAGTGTATGGGTTACGTTACTGGACTAATAATCCAGGGTGCAGTAGAATAGGGGATACGTTACTGGACTAATAATCTAGGGTACTGTAGTATAAGGGTTACGTTACTGGACTAATAATCCAGTGAAAAGTATTGTAGGAGTTATGTTACTGGACTGATAATCCAGTGTACAGTAGTGTAGGGGTTACATTACTGGACTACTAATCCAGGGTACAGTAGTGTAGGAGTTACGTTACTGGACTAATAATCCAGGGTACAGTAGTGTAGGAGTTACGTTACTGGACTAATAATCCACGGTACAGTAGTGTAGGAGTTATGTTACTGGACTAAGAATCCAGGGTACAGTAGTGTATGGGTTACGTTACTGGACTGATAATCCAGCGTACAGTAGTGTAGGAGTTACGTTACTGGACTAATAATCCAGGGTACAGTAGTGTAGCAGTTACATTACTGGACTAATAATTCAGTCTACTGCAGTGTAGGGGTTATGTTACTGGACTAATAATCCAGGGTACGGTAGTGTAGGAGTTACGTTACTGGACTAATAATCCAGGGTACAGTAATATAAGGGTTACGTTACTGGACTAATAATCCATCGTACAGTAGTGTAGGAGTTACATTACTTGACTGATAACCCAGCGTACTGTAGTGTAGCAGTTACATTACTGGACTAATAATCCTGGGTACAGTAGTGTAGGGGTTACGTTACTGGACTAATAATCCTGGGTACCGTAGTGTAGGGGTGACGTTTCTGGACTAATAATCCTCGGTACAGTAGTGTAGGGGTTACGTTACTGGACTAATAATCCAGGGTACAGTAGTATAAGAGTTATGTTACTGGACTAATAATCCAGGGTACAATAGTGTAGGGTTACGTTACTGGACTAATAATCCTGGGTACAGTAGTGTAGGGGTTACGTCACTGGAC